>NC_134836.1:119232776-119356487 GCF_004210375.1 Tachypleus tridentatus | reverse complement strand
GGCCTTCCTGCTTCATTGGTTACTGTAATTGGCTATACTGGTTTTGCAAATTGTAACGAATAAAAAAAACTTTATAGTTTTGTCTTGTTTTATAATTCTAGATATAATTGGCACACAAACAAATGCTTTGAAAGACGATTATATTACATGCAATTATTAACATTAGAAAGCTGTCAACTTGGGTTTTATACAAAAATATTAATACCGTTTGAAGTAAATGATTATTTTCTTCTTCTAAGTCCACATCTAAATGAAAAGTAATACATTGAAAATAAATGATGAAATCAAAACAAATTATTACGACACGTGTGCTTCTGTTGTGTTCACTCGTTATGGAAGCTCAAGCAGATTTTTTTCCTTTTCTTTTTCGCTTTTTCAATGTCTTTGGAGACGTCTGGGAGCACTTTGACTTTATCAAGCTCGTGATATAACACGCAGTGCCTTTGATAAGCAATATTATATCACAAAGTTGAAAACATATTCGAGAGGTGGAGACACGAAGAGAGGAACAATTTCTACAAGAAACGGAATAATATAACAAAACGTGGCTGAATTAGCTCAAACCTTGAATTGATGGACTGACGGTAACTAAGGTCTGATAGTAAAACAGATTTGTAAGTCACTGACCACTTCAAAGTACTTATATTCCTCTTCAAATTTTACTGCTTTCTGTTTATGGTGTCTTCATTAGAACAATTCATATTTATGTAAACTTCTGAAACTCCTTACATTTTTATTTACATTACATCCAGTGCTACTTGTAACTTCTGACAATATTTGTCATTACACTCTTATCAAATTTTTTTTATTGTTTATTTTCAGTTTTAGGCCCTCTAGTTTTCATAATCCTGATGTTTTCCTAGACATTTTATATAATGAAGGATCATGATCATTTAAAAAAAATTAAAATCCAGTTTTTTGTTGGCCAAGTACGCAAATTTCTAGGATTAACCTTTCAATTTATTAGCACTTTTATTCACCAAACATGCTCAACATAAGAAATTGAATTGTCCGAGGTCTTTCAAAATTAAAATGGCCGATACAAAATGAAAGCAACCCAGTACCAACAACTTCATTTACAAAAATTGATGGTGGATTTTTTTTATTGAACCGTAATTTCAGGATGTTTCACGAGCAGTCTGAACAACAACTGTTTTCACATAACTTCTACTACAAAATTTCTGAAAACTCATTTTCACAACATTCAAGGATATCAAGGGTCTTAGCAGATGGTTTACTGTACGTTTGGTTGGATGTTTTATTTATCAGTAGCCTTTGTAAATACCATTTCTGAAATGTTACCCAGTCTGCTTGGGTAACAAATACGAACTGGCTATTGAAACTGGTTTTATAGGTTTAACAGGCAACACAGACTTAATAAGAGGACTGTTAGAATTTTATGACACCTGTACTTTAAATGTAAGTTTGTTGCACTAAAGAAATGTTGACAACGGTCACATGAGAACTTAACACTGTAGCAGTTAACTTGTAGTTTGTTTATAATGTCGTAATTTTTGTTAAGCCTACACACGTTGTTTCGGTTTGGTTTTCTGAATTTTGCGCAAAAGTACACGAGGGTTATTTGCGATAGCCGTATCTAATTTAGCAGTGTAAGGGAAGGCACCTAGATATCAAGACTCACCGCCAACTCTGGGCTACTGTTTTACCAGCGAATAGTGGAATTGTTCGTCACACAATAACGCCTTACGGATAACAAGGCAAGCATGTTTGGTGTGACGGGGATGCCAACCCGCGAAACTCAGATCACAAGTCGCTCGCCTTAACCCACCTGGCCATGCTGGGCCAAAATAATTCTGACCCGGACGTGACTCGAACACGCAACCTTCTGATCTGGAGTCAGACGCGCTACCATTGCGCCACCGGACCGTTTATAGTAAGCTCGGAAATGTTTTAGAGGCATCAAAATTCAGCGAAAAACCAAATAATTGGGGTGGTTTGGGTAGGCCCTTCCTGCTTCATTAGTTACTGTAGTGGCACTATATTGGTTTTTCCAAATTGTAACGAATAAAAACTCTTTATAGTTTTGTCTGGTTTGTATAATTCTAGATATAATTGTACAAACAAATGCTTTGAAAGACGATTATATTACATGCAATTACTTAACATAAGAAAGCTGTCAACTTGGGTACCTGTAAAATATTAATACTGTTTGAAGTATATGATTATTTTCTTCTAAGTCCACGTCTAAATGAAAAGTAATACATAAAATAAATGATAAACAAACAAATTATTACGACACGTGCGCTACTTTTCATGTTCACTCGTTATTTAGGCTTAAGCAGATTTTCCTTTTCTTTTTCACTTTCAATGTCTTTGGAGACGTCTGGGAGCACTTTGACTTTATCCAACTCGTGATATAACACGCAGTGCCTTTGATAAGCAATATTATATCACAAAGTTGAAAACATATTCGAGAGGTGAAGACACGATAGGGAACAATTTCTACAAGAAACGGAATAATATAATAAAACGTGGCTGAATTAGCTCAAACCTTGAAATTGATGGACTGACGGTAACTTAGGTCTGATAGTAAAACAGATTTGTAAGTCACTGACCACTTCCAAGTACTTATATTCCTCTTCAAAATTTTACTGCTTTCTGTTTATGGTGTCTTCATTAGAACAATTCATATTTATGTAAACTTCTGAAACTCTTACATTTTTATTTACATTACATCCAGTGCTACTTGTAACTTCTGACAATATTTGTCATTACACTCTTATCAAATTTTTTATTGTTTATTTTCAGTTTTAGGCCCTCTAGTTTTCATAATCCTGATGTTTTCCTAGACATTTTATATAATGAAGGATCATGATCATTTAAAAAAAAATTAAAATCCAGTTTTTTGTTGGCCAAGTACGCAAATTTCTAGGATTAACCTTTCAATTTATTAGCACTTTTATTCACCAAACATGCTCAATATAAGAAATTGAATTGTCCGAGGTCTTTCAAAATTAAAATGGCCGATACAAAATAGAAAGCAACCCAGTACCAACAACTTCATTTACAAAAAATTGATGGTGGATTTTTATTGAACCGTAATTTCAGGATGTTTCACGAGCAGTCTGAACAACAACTGTTTTCACATAACTTCTACTACAAAAATTTCTGAAAACTCATTTTCACAACATTCAAGGATATCAAGGGTCTTAGCAGATGGTTTACTGTACGTTTGGTTGGATGTTTTATTTATCAGTAGCCTTTGTAAATACCATTTCTGAAATGTTACCCAGTCTACTTGGGTAACAAATACGAACTGGCTATTGAAACTGGTTTTATAGGTTTAACAGGCAACACAGACTTAATAAGAGGACTGTTAGAATTCTATGCCACCTGTACTTTAAATGTAAGTTTTGTTGCACTAAAGAAATGTTGACAACGGTCACATGAGAACTTAACACTGTAGCAGTTAACTTGTAGTTTGATTATAATGTCGTAATTTTTGTTAAGCCTACACACGTCGTTTCGGTTTGGTTTTCTGAATTTTGCGCAAAAGTACACGAGGGTTATTTGCGATAGCCGTATCTAATTTAGCAGTGTAAGGGAAGGCACCTAGATATCAAGACTCACCGCCAACTCTGGGCTACTGTTTTACCAGCGAATAGTGGAATTGTTCGTCACACAATAACGCCTTACGGATAACAAGGCAAGCATGTTTGGTGTGACGGGGATGCGAACCCGCGAAACTCAGATCACATGTCGCTCGCCTTAACCCACCTGGCCATGCTGGGCCAAAATAATTCTGATCCGGACGTGACTCGAACACGCAACCTTCTGATCTGGAGTCAGACGCGCTACCATTGCGCCACCGGACCGTTTATAGTAAGCTCGGAAATGTTTTAGAGGCATCAAAATTCAGCGAAAAACCAAATAATTGGGGTGGTTTGGGTAGGGCCTTCCTGCTTCATTAGTTACTGTAGTGGCACTATATTGGTTTTTCCAAATTGTAACGAATAAAAAAACTTTATAGTTTTGTCTGGTTTGTATAATTCTAGATATAATTGTACAAACAAATGCTTTGAAAGACGATTATATTACATGCAATTACTTAACATAAGAAAGCTGTCAACTTGGGTACCTGCAAAATATTAATACTGTTTGAAGTATATGATTATTTTCTTCTAAGTCCACGTCTAAATGAAAAGTAATACATAAAATAAATGATAAACAAACAAATTATTACGACACGTGCGCTACTTTTCATGTTCACTCGTTATTTAGGCTTAAGCAGATTTTCCTTTTCTTTTCATTTTCAATGTCTTTGGAGACGTCTGGGAGCACTTTGACTTTATCCAACTCGTGATATAACACGCAGTGCCTTTGATAAGCAATATTATATCACAAAGTTGAAAACATATTCGAGAGGTGAAGACACGATAGGGAACAATTTCTACAAGAAACGGAATAATATAATAAAACGTGGCTGAATTAGCTCAAACCTTGAAATTGATGGACTGACGGTAACTTAGGTCTGATAGTAAAACAGATTTGTAAGTCACTGACCACTTCAAGTACTTATATTCCTCTTCAAAATTTTACTGCTTTCTGTTTATGGTGTCTTCATTAGAACAATTCATATTTATGTAAACTTCTGAAACTCCTTACATTTTTATTTACATTACATCCAGTGCTACTTGTAACTTCTGACAATATTTGTCATTACACTCTTATCAAATTTTTTATTGTTTATTTTCAGTTTTAGGCCCTCTAGTTTTCATAATCCTGATGTTTTCCTAGACATTTTATATAATGAAGGATCATGATCATTTAAAAAAAAATTAAAATCCAGTTTTTTGTTGGCCAAGTACGCAAATTTCTAGGATTAACCTTTCAATTTATTAGCACTTTTATTCACCAAACATGCTCAATATAAGAAATTGAATTGTCCGAGGTCTTTCAAAATTAAAAATGGCCGATACAAAATAGAAAGCAACCCAGTACCAACAACTTCATTTACAAAAAAATTGATGGTGGATTTTTTATTGAACCGTAATTTCAGGATGTTTCACGAGCAGTCTGAACAACAACTGTTTTCACATAACTTCTACTACAAAAATTTCTGAAAACTCATTTTCACAACATTCAAGGATATCAAGGGTCTTAGCAGATGGTTTACTGTACGTTTGGTTGGATGTTTTATTTATCAGTAGCCTTTGTAAATACCATTTCTGAAATGTTACCCAGTCTGCTTGGGTAACAAATACGAACTGGCTATTGAAACTGGTTTTATAGGTTTAACAGGCAACACAGACTTAATAAGAGGACTGTTAGAATTCTATGCCACCTGTACTTTAAATGTAAGTTTTGTTGCACTAAAGAAATGTTGACAACGGTCACATGAGAACTTAACACTGTAGCAGTTAACTTGTAGTTTGATTATAATGTCGTAATTTTGTTAAGCCTACACACGTCGTTTCGGTTTGGTTTTCTGAATTTTGCGCAAAAGTACACGAGGGTTATTTGCGATAGCCGTATCTAATTTAGCAGTGTAAGGGAAGGCACCTAGATATCAAGACTCACCGCCAACTCTGGGCTACTGTTTTACCAGCGAATAGTGGAATTGTTCGTCACACAATAACGCCTTACGGATAACAAGGCAAGCATGTTTGGTGTGACGGGGATGCGAACCCGCGAAACTCAGATCACATGTCGCTCGCCTTAACCCACCTGGCCATGCTGGGCCAAAATAATTCTGATCCGGACGTGACTCGAACACGCAACCTTCTGATCTGGAGTCAGACGCGCTACCATTGCGCCACCGGACCGTTTATAGTAAGCTCGGAAATGTTTTAGAGGAATCAAAATTCAGCGAAAAACCAAATAATTGGGGTGGTTTGGGTAGGGCCTTCCTGCTTCATTAGTTACTGTAGTGGCACTATATTGGTTTTTCCAAATTGTAACGAATAAAAACTCTTTATAGTTTTGTCTGGTTTGTATAATTCTAGATATAATTGTACAAACAAATGCTTTGAAAGACGATTATATTACATGCAATTACTTAACATAAGAAAGCTGTCAACTTGGGTACCTGTAAAATATTAATACTGTTTGAAGTATATGATTATTTTCTTCTAAGTCCACGTCTAAATGAAAAGTAATACATAAAATAAATGATAAACAAACAAATTATTACGACACGTGCGCTACTTTTCATGTTCACTCGTTATTTAGGCTTAAGCAGATTTTCCTTTTCTTTTTCACTTTCAATGTCTTTGGAGACGTCTGGGAGCACTTTGACTTTATCCAACTCGTGATATAACACGCAGTGCCTTTGATAAGCAATATTATATCACAAAGTTGAAAACATATTCGAGAGGTGAAGACACGATAGGGAACAATTTCTACAAGAAACGGAATAATATAATAAAACGTGGCTGAATTAGCTCAAACCTTGAAATTGATGGACTGACGGTAACTTAGGTCTGATAGTAAAACAGATTTGTAAGTCACTGACCACTTCCAAGTACTTATATTCCTCTTCAAAATTTTACTGCTTTCTGTTTATGGTGTCTTCATTAGAACAATTCATATTTATGTAAACTTCTGAAACTCCTTACATTTTTATTTACATTACATCCAGTGCTACTTGTAACTTCTGACAATATTTGTCATTACACTCTTATCAAATTTTTATTGTTTATTTTCAGTTTTAGGCCCTCTAGTTTTCATAATCCTGATGTTTTCCTAGACATTTTATATAATGAAGGATCATGATCATTTAAAAAAAATTAAAAATCCAGTTTTTTGTTGGCCAAGTACGCAAATTTCTAGGATTAACCTTTCAATTTATTAGCACTTTTATTCACCAAACATGCTCAATATAAGAAATTGAATTGTCCGAGGTCTTTCAAAATTAAAAATGGCCGATACAAAATAGAAAGCAACCCAGTACCAACAACTTCATTTACAAAAAATTGATGGTGGATTTTTTATTGAACCGTAATTTCAGGATGTTTCACGAGCAGTCTGAACAACAACTGTTTTCACATAACTTCTACTACAAAAATTTCTGAAAACTCATTTTTCACAACATTCAAGGATATCAAGGGTCTTAGCAGATGGTTTACTGTACGTTTGGTTGGATGTTTTATTTATCAGTAGCCTTTGTAAATACCATTTCTGAAATGTTACCCAGTCTGCTTGGGTAACAAATACGAACTGGCTATTGAAACTGGTTTTATAGGTTTAACAGGCAACACAGACTTAATAAGAGGACTGTTAGAATTCTATGCCACCTGTACTTTAAATGTAAGTTTTGTTGCACTAAAGAAATGTTGACAACGGTCACATGAGAACTTAACACTGTAGCAGTTAACTTGTAGTTTGATTATAATGTCGTAATTTTTGTTAAGCCTACACACGTCGTTTCGGTTTGGTTTTCTGAATTTTGCGCAAAAGTACACGAGGGTTATTTGCGATAGCCGTATCTAATTTAGCAGTGTAAGGGAAGGCACCTAGATATCAAGACTCACCGCCAACTCTGGGCTACTGTTTTACCAGCGAATAGTGGAATTGTTCGTCACACAATAACGCCTTACGGATAACAAGGAGAGCATGTTTGGTGTGACGGGGATGCGAACCCGCGAAACTCAGATCACATGTCGCTCGCCTTAACCCACCTGGCCATGCTGGGCCAAAATAATTCTGATCCGGACGTGACTCGAACACGCAACCTTCTGATCTGGAGTCAGACGCGCTACCATTGCGCCACCGGACCGTTTATAGTAAGCTCGGAAATGTTTTAGAGGAATCAAAATTCAGCGAAAAACCAAATAATTGGGGTGGTTTGGGTAGGGCCTTCCTGCTTCATTAGTTACTGTAGTGGCACTATATTGGTTTTCCAAATTGTAACGAATAAAAAAACTTTATAGTTTTGTCTGGTTTGTATAATTCTAGATATAATTGTACAAACAAATGCTTTGAAAGACGATTATATTACATGCAATTACTTAACATAAGAAAGCTGTCAACTTGGGTACCTGCAAAATATTAATACTGTTTGAAGTATATGATTATTTTCTTCTAAGTCCACGTCTAAATGAAAAGTAATACATAAAATAAATGATAAACAAACAAATTATTACGACACGTGCGCTACTTTTCATGTTCACTCGTTATTTAGGCTTAAGCAGATTTTCCTTTTCTTTTCACTTTCAATGTCTTTGGAGACGTCTGGGAGCACTTTGACTTTATCCAACTCGTGATATAACACGCAGTGCCTTTGATAAGCAATATTATATCACAAAGTTGAAAACATATTCGAGAGGTGAAGACACGATAGGAAACAATTTCTACAAGAAACGGAATAATATAATAAAACGTGGCTGAATTAGCTCAAACCTTGAAATTGATGGACTGACGGTAACTTAGGTCTGATAGTAAAACAGATTTGTAAGTCACTGACCACTTCCAAGTACTTATATTCCTCTTCAAAATTTTACTGCTTTCTGTTTATGGTGTCTTCATTAGAACAATTCATATTTATGTAAACTTCTGAAACTCCTTACATTTTTATTTACATTACGTCCAGTGCTACTTGTAACTTCTGACAATATTTGTCATTACACTCTTATCAAATTTTTTATTGTTTATTTTCAGTTTTAGGCCCTCTAGTTTTCATAATCCTGATGTTTTCCTAGACATTTTATATAATGAAGGATCATGATCATTTAAAAAAAATTAAAAATCCAGTTTTTTGTTGGCCAAGTACGCAAATTTCTAGGATTAACTTTTCAATTTATTAGCACTTTTATTCACCAAACATGCTCAACATAAGAAATTGAATTGTCCGAGGTCTTTCAAAATTAAAAATGGCCGATACAAAATAGAAAGCAACCCAGTACCAACAACTTCATTTACAAAAAATTGTTGGTGGATTTTTTATTGAACCGTAATTTCAGGATGTTTCACGAGCTGTCTGAACAACAACTGTTTTCACATAACTTCTACTACAAAAATGTCTGTAAACTCATTTTTTCACAACATTCAAGGATATCAAGGGTCTTAGCAGATGGTTTACTGTACGTTTGGTTGGATGTTTTATTTATCAGTAGCCTTTGTAAATACCATTTCTGAAATGTTACCCAGTCTGCTTGGGTAACAAATACGAACTGGCTATTGAAACTGGTTTTATAGGTTTAACAGGCAACACAGACTTAATAAGAGGACTGTTAGAATTCTATGCCACCTGTACTTTAAATGTAAGTTTTGTTGCACTAAAGAAATGTTGACAACGGTCACATGAGAACTTAACACTGTAGCAGTTAACTTGTAGTTTGATTATAATGTCGTAATTTTTGTTAAGCCTACACACGTCGTTTCGGTTTGGTTTTCTGAATTTTGCGCAAAAGTACACGAGGGTTATTTGCGATAGCCGTATCCAATTTAGCAGTGTAAGGGAAGGCACCTAGATATCAAGACTCACCGCCTTCTCTGGGCTACTGTTTTACCAGCGAATAGTGGAATTGTTCGTCACACAATAACGCCTTACGGATAACAAGGAGAGCATGTTTGGTGTGACGGGGATGCGAACCCGCGAAACTCAGATCACATGTCGCTCGCCTTAACCCACCTGGCCATGCTGGGCCAAAATAATTCTGATCCGGACGTGACTCGAACACGCAACCTTCTGATCTGGAGTCAGACGCGCTACCATTGCGCCACCGGACCGTTTATAGTAAGCTCGGAAATGTTTTAGAGGAATCAAAATTCAGCGAAAAACCAAATAATTGGGGTGGTTTGGGTAGGGCCTTCCTGCTTCATTAGTTACTGTAGTGGCACTATATTGGTTTTTCCAAATTGTAACGAATAAAAACTCTTTATAGTTTTGTCTGGTTTGTATAATTCTAGATATAATTGTACAAACAAATGCTTTGAAAGACGATTATATTACATGCAATTACTTAACATAAGAAAGCTGTCAACTAGGGTACCTGCAAAATATTAATACTGTTTGAAGTATATGATTATTTTCTTCTAAGTCCACGTCTAAATGAAAAGTAATACATAAAATAAATGATAAACAAACAAATTATTACGACACGTGCGCTACTTTTCATGTTCACTCGTTATTTAGGCTTAAGCAGATTTTCCTTTTCTTTTTCACTTTCAATGTCTTTGGAGACATCTGGGAGCACTTTGACTTTATCCAACTCGTCATATAACACGCAGTGCCTTTGATAAGCAATATTATATCACAAAGTTGAAAACATATTCGAGAGGTAAAGACACGATAGGGAACAATTTCTACAAGAAACGGAATAATATAATAAAACGTGGCTGAATTAGCTCAAACCTTGAAATTGATGGACTGACGGTAACTTAGGTCTGATAGTAAAACAGATTTGTAAGTCACTGACCACTTCCAAGTACTTATATTCCTCTTCAAAATTTTACTGCTTTCTGTTTATGGTGTCTTCATTGGAACAATTCATATTTATGTAAACTTCTGAAACTCCTTACATTTTTATTTACATTACGTCCAGTGCTACTTGTAACTTCTGACAATATTTGTCATTACACTCTTATCAAATTTTTTATTGTTTATTTTCAGTTTTAGGCCCTCTAGTTTTCATAATCCTGATGTTTTCCTAGACATTTTATATAATGAAGGATCATGATCATTTAAAAAAAAATTAAAAATCCAGTTTTTTGTTGGCCAAGTACGCAAATTTCTAGGATTAACCTTTCAATTTATTAGCACTTTTATTCACCAAACATGCTCAATATAAGAAATTGAATTGTCCGAGGTCTTTCAAAATTAAAAATGGCCGATACAAAATAGAAAGCAACCCAGTACCAAGAACTTCATTTACAAAAAAATGATGGTGGATTTTTTATTGAACCGTAATTTCAGGATGTTTCACGAGCAGTCTGAACAACAACTGTTTTCACATAACTTCTACTACAAAAATTTCTGAAAACTCATTTTCACAACATTCAAGGATATCAAGGGTCTTAGCAGATGGTTTACTGTACGTTTGGTTGGATGTTTTATTTATGAGTAGCCTTTGTAAATACCATTTCTGAAATGTTACCCAGTCTGCTTGGGTAACAAATACGAACTGGCTATTGAAACTGGTTTTATAGGTTTAACAGGCAACACAGACTTAATAAGAGGTCTGTTAGAATTCTATGCCACCTGTACTTTAAATGTAAGTTTTGTTGCACTAAAGAAATGTTGACAACGGTCACATGAGAACTTAACACTGTAGCAGTTAACTTGTAGTTTGATTATAATGTCGTAATATTTGTTAAGCCTACACACGTCGCTTCGGTTTGGTTTTCTGAATTTTGCGCAAAAGTACACGAGGGTTATTTGCGATAGCCGTATCTAATTTAGCAGTGTAGAGGGAAGGCACCTAGATATCAAGACTCACCGCCAACTCTGGGCTACTGTTTTACCAGCGAATAGTGGAATTGTTCGTCACACAATAACGCCTTACGGATAACAAGGCAAGCATGTTTGGTGTGACGGGGATAAGAACCCGCGAAACTCAGATCACATGTCGCTCGCCTTAACCCACCTGGCCATGCTGGGCCAAAATAATTCTGATCCGGACGTGACTCGAACACGCAACCTTCTGATCTGGAGTCAGACGCGCTACCATTGCGCCACCGGACCGTTTATAGTAAGCTCGGAAATGTTTTAGAGGAATCAAAATTCAGCAAAAAACCAAATAATTGGGGTGGTTTGGGTAGGGCCTTCCTGCTTCATTAGTTACTGTAGTGGCACTATATTGGTTTTTCCAAATTGTAACGAATAAAAACTCTTTATAGTTTTGTCTGGTTTGTATAATTCTAGATATAATTGTACAAACAAATGCTTTGAAAGACGATTATATTACATGCAATTACTTAACATAAGAAAGCTGTCAACTAGGGTACCTGCAAAATATTAATACTGTTTGAAGTATATGATTATTTTCTTCTAAGTCCACGTCTAAATGAAAAGTAATACATAAAATAAATGATAAACAAACAAATTATTACGACACGTGCGCTACTTTTCATGTTCACTCGTTATTTAGGCTTAAGCAGATTTTCCTTTTCTTTTTCACTTTCAATGTCTTTGGAGACGTCTGGGAGCACTTTGACTTTATCCAACTCGTGATATAACACGCAGTGCCTTTGATAAGCAATATTATATCACAAAGTTGAAAACATATTCGAGAGGTAAAGACACGATAGGGAACAATTTCTACAAGAAACGGAATAATATAATAAAAAGTGGCTGAATTAGCTCAAACCTTGAAATTGATGGACTCACGGTAACTTAAGTCTGATAGTAAAACAGATTTGTAAGTCACTGACCACTTCCAAGTACTTATATTCCTCTTCAAAATTTTACTGCTTTCTGTTTATGGTGTCTTCATTAGAACAATTCATATTTATGTAAACTTCTGAAACTCCTTAAATTTTTATTTACATTACGTCCAGTGCTACTTGTAACTTCTGACAATATTTGTCATTACACTCTTATCAAATTTTTTATTGTTTATTTTCAGTTTTAGGCCCTCTAGTTTTCATAATCCTGATGTTTTCCTAGACATTTTATATAATGAAGGATCATGATCATTTAAAAAAAAATTAAAAATCCAGTTTTTTGTTGGCCAAGTACGCAAATTTCTAGGATTAACCTTTCAATTTATTAGCACTTTTATTCACCAAACATGCTCAATATAAGAAATTGAATTGTCCGAGGTCTTTCAAAATTAAAAATGGCCGATACAAAAGAGAAAGCAACCCAGTACCAACAACTTCATTTACAAAAAAATTGATGGTGGATTTTTTACTGAACCGTAATTTCAGGATGTTTCACGAGCAGTCTGAACAACAACTGTTTTCACATAACTTCTACTACAAAAATTTCTGAAAACTCATTTTCACAACATTCAAGGATATCAAGGGTCTTAGCAGATGGTTTACTGTACGTTTGGTTGGATGTTTTATTTATGAGTAGCCTTTGTAAATACCATTTCTGAAATGTTACCCAGTCTGCTTGGGTAACAAATACGAACTGGCTATTGAAACTGGTTTTATAGGTTTAACAGGCAACACAGACTTAATAAGAGGACTGTTAGAATTCTATGCCACCTGTACTTTAAATGTAAGTTTTGTTGCACTAAAGAAATGTTGACAACGGTCACATGAGAACTTAACACTGTAGCAGTTAACTTGTAGTTTGATTATAATGTCGTAATTTTTGTTAAGCCTACACACGTCGTTTCGGTTTGGTTTTCTGAATTTTGCGCAAAAGTACACGAGGGTTATTTGCGATAGCCGTATCCAATTTAGCAGTGTAAGGGAAGGCACCTAGATATCAAGACTCACCGCCTTCTCTGGGCTACTGTTTTACCAGCGAATAGTGGAATTGTTCGTCACACAATAACGCCTTACGGATAACAAGGAGAGCATGTTTGGTGTGACGGGGATGCGAACCCGCGAAACTCAGATCACATGTCGCTCGCCTTAACCCACCTGGCCATGCTGGGCCAAAATAATTCTGATCCGGACGTGACTCGAACACGCAACCTTCTGATCTGGAGTCAGACGCGCTACCATTGCGCCACCGGACCGTTTATAGTAAGCTCGGAAATGTTTTAGAGGCATCAAAATTCAGCGAAAAACCAAATAATTGGGGTGGTTTGGGTAGGGCCTTCCTGCTTCATTAGTTACTGTAGTGGCACTATATTGGTTTTCCAAATTGTAACGAATAAAAACTCTTTATAGTTTTGTCTGGTTTGTATAATTCTAGATATAATTGTACAAACAAATGCTTTGAAAGACGATTATATTACATGCAATTACTTAACATAAGAAAGCTGTCAACTTGGGTACCTGCAAAATATTAATACTGTTTGAAGTATATGATTATTTTCTTCTAAGTCCACATCTAAATGAAAAGTAATACATAAAATAAATGATAAACAAACAAATTATTACGACACGTGCGCTACTTTTCATGTTCACTCGTTATTTAGGCTTAAGCAGATTTTCCTTTTCTTTTTCACTTTCAATGTCTTTGGAGACGTCTGGGAGCACTTTGACTTTATCCAACTCGTGATATAACACGCAGTGCCTTTGATAAGCAATATTATATCACAAAGTTGAAAACATATTCGAGAGGTGAAGACACGATAGGGAACAATTTCTACAAGAAACGGAATAATATAATAAAACGTGGCTGAATTAGCTCAAACCTTGAAATTGATGGACTGACGGTAACTTAGGTCTGATAGTAAAACAGATTTGTAAGTCACTGACCACTTCCAAGTACTTATATTCCTCTTCAAAATTTTACTGCTTTCTGTTTATGGTGTCTTCATTAGAACAATTCATATTTATGTAAACTTCTGAAACTCCTTACATTTTTATTTACATTACATCCAGTGCTACTTGTAACTTCTGACAATATTTGTCATTACACTCTTATCAAATTTTTTATTGTTTATTTTCAGTTTTAGGCCCTCTAGTTTTCATAATCCTGATGTTTTCCTAGACATTTTATATAATGAAGGATCATGATCATTTAAAAAAAAATTAAAATCCAGTTTTTTGTTGGCCAAGTACGCAAATTTCTAGGATTAACCTTTCAATTTATTAGCACTTTTATTCACCAAACATGCTCAATATAAGAAATTGAATTGTCCGAGGTCTTTCAAAATTAAAAATGGCCGATACAAAATAGAAAGCAACCCAGTACCAACAACTTCATTTACAAAAAATTGATGGTGGATTTTTTATTGAACCGTAATTTCAGGATGTTTCACGAGCAGTCTGAACAACAACTGTTTTCACATAACTTCTACTACAAAAATTTCTGAAAACTCATTTTCACAACATTCAAGGATATCAAGGGTCTTAGCAGATGGTTTACTGTACGTTTGGTTGGATGTTTTATTTATGAGTAGCCTTTGTAAATACCATTTCTGAAATGTTACCCAGTCTGCTTGGGTAACAAATACGAACTGGCTATTGAAACTGGTTTTATAGGTTTAACAGGCAACACAGACTTAATAAGAGGACTGTTAGAATTCTATGCCACCTGTACTTTAAATGTAAGTTTTGTTGCACTAAAGAAATGTTGACAACGGTCACATGAGAACTTAACACTGTAGCAGTTAACTTGTAGTTTGATTATAATGTCGTAATTTTTGTTAAGCCTACACACGTCGTTTCGGTTTGGTTTTCTGAATTTTGCGCAAAAGTACACGAGGGTTATTTGCGATAGCCGTATCCAATTTAGCAGTGTGAGAGGGAAGGCACCTAGATATCAAGACTCACCGCCAACTGTTTTACCAGCGAATAGTGGAATTGTTCGTCACACAATAACGCCTTACGGATAACAAGGCAAGCATGTTTGGTGTGACGGGGATAAGAACCCGCGAAACTCAGATCACATGTCGCTCGCCTTAACCCACCTGGCCATGCTGGGCCAAAATAATTCTGATCCGGACGTGACTCGAACACGCAACCTTCTGATCTGGAGTCAGACGCGCTACCATTGCGCCACCGGACCGTTTATAGTAAGCTCGGAAATGTTTTAGAGGAATCAAAATTCAGCGAAAAACCAAATAATTGGGGTGGTTTGGGTAGGGCCTTCCTGCTTCATTAGTTACTGTAGTGGCACTATATTGGTATTTCCAAATTGTAACGAATAAAAACACTTTATAGTTTTGTCTGGTTTGTATAATTCTAGATATAATTGTACAAACAAATGCTTTGAAAGACGATTATATTACATGCAATTACTTAACATAAGAAAGCTGTCAACTTGGGTACCTGCAAAATATTAATACTGTTTGAAGTATATGATTATTTTCTTCTAAGTCCACATCTAAATGAAAAGTAATACATAAAATAAATGATAAACAAACAAATTATTACGACACGTGCGCTACTTTTCATGTTCACTCGTTATTTAGGCTTAAGCAGATTTTCCTTTTCTTTTTCACTTTCAATGTCTTTGGAGACGTCTGGGAGCACTTTGACTTTATCCAACTCGTGATATAACACGCAGTGCCTTTGATAAGCAATATTATATCACAAAGTTGAAAACATATTCGAGAGGTGAAGACACGATAGGGAACAATTTCTACAAGAAACGGAATAATATAATAAAACGTGGCTGAATTAGCTCAAACCTTGAAATTGATGGACTGACGGTAACTTAGGTCTGATAGTAAAACAGATTTGTAAGTCACTGACCACTTCAAAGTACTTATATTCCTCTTCAAAATTTTACTGCTTTCTGTTTATGGTGTCTTCATTAGAACAATTCATATTTATGTAAACTTCTGAAACTCCTTACATTTTTATTTACATTACATCCAGTGCTACTTGTAACTTCTGACAATATTTGTCATTACACTCTTATCAAATTTTTTATTGTTTATTTTCAGTTTTAGGCCCTCTAGTTTTCATAATCCTGATGTTTTCCTAGACATTTTATATAATGAAGGATCATGATCATTTAAAAAAAAATTAAAAATCCAGTTTTTTGTTGGCCAAGTACGCAAATTTCTAGGATTAACCTTTCAATTTATTAGCACTTTTATTCACCAAACATGCTCAATATAAGAAATTGAATTGTCCGAGGTCTTTCAAAATTAAAAATGGCCGATACAAAATAGAAAGCAACCCAGTACCAACAACTTCATTTACAAAAAATTGATGGTGGATTTTTTATTGAACCGTAATTTCAGGATGTTTCACGAGCAGTCTGAACAACAACTGTTTTCACATAACTTCTACTACAAAATTTCTGAAAACTCATTTTCACAACATTCAAGGATATCAAGGGTCTTAGCAGATGGTTTACTGTACGTTTGGTTGGATGTTTTATTTATCAGTAGCCTTTGTAAATACCATTTCTGAAATGTTACCCAGTCTGCTTGGGTAACAAATACGAACTGGCTATTGAAACTGGTTTTATAGGTTTAACAGGCAACACAGACTTAATAAGAGGACTGTTAGAATTCTATGCCACCTGTACTTTAAATGTAAGTTTTGTTGCACTAAAGAAATGTTGACAACGGTCACATGAGAACTTAACACTGTAGCAGTTAACTTGTAGTTTGATTATAATGTCGTAATTTTTGTTAAGCCTACACACGTCGTTTCGGTTTGGTTTTCTGAATTTTGCGCAAAAGTACACGAGGGTTATTTGCGATAGCCGTATCCAATTTAGCAGTGTGAGGGAAGGTACCTAGATATCAAGACTCACCGCCTTCTCTGGGTTACTGTTTTACCAGCGAATAGTGGAATTGTTCGTCACACAATAACGCCTTACGGATAACAAGGCAAGCATGTTTGGTGTGACGGGGATGCGAACCCGCGAAACTCAGATCACATGTCGCTCGCCTTAACCCACCTGGCCATGCTGGGCCAAAATAATTCTGACCCGGACGTGACTCGAACCCGCAACCTTCTGATCTGGAGTCAGACGCGCTACCATTGCGCCACCGGACCGTTTATAGTAAGCTCGGAAATGTTTTAGAGGAATCAAAATTCAGCGAAAAACCAAATAATTGGGGTGGTTTGGGTAGGGCCTTCCTGCTTCATTAGTTACTGTAGTGGCACTATATTGGTTTTCCAAATTGTAACGAATAAAAAACTTTATAGTTTTGTCTGGTTTGTATAATTCTAGATATAATTGTACAAACAAATGCTTTGAAAGACGATTATATTACATGCAATTACTTAACATAAGAAAGCTGTCAACTTGGGTACCTGCAAAATATTAATACTGTTTGAAGTATATGATTATTTTCTTCTAAGTCCACACCTAAATGAAAAGTAATACATAAAATAAATGATAAACAAACAAATTATTACGACACGTGCGCTACTTTTCATGTTCACTCGTTATTTAGGCTTAAGCAGATTTTCCTTTTCTTTTTCACTTTCAATGTCTTTGGAGACGTCTGGGAGCACTTTGACTTTATCCAACTCGTGATATAACACGCAGTGCCTTTGATAAGCAATATTATATCACAAAGTTGAAAACATATTCGAGAGGTGAAGACACGATAGGGAACAATTTCTACAAGAAACGGAATAATATAATAAAACGTGGCTGAATTAGCTCAAACCTTGAAATTGATGGACTGACGGTAACTTAGGTCTGATAGTAAAACAGATTTGTAAGTCACTGACCACTTCAAAGTACTTATATTCCTCTTCAAAATTTTACTGCTTTCTGTTTATGGTGTCTTCATTAGAACAATTCATATTTATGTAAACTTCTGAAACTCCTTACATTTTTATTTACATTACGTCCAGTGCTACTTGTAACTTCTGACAATATTTGTCATTACACTCTTATCAAATTTTTTATTGTTTATTTTCAGTTTTAGGCCCTCTAGTTTTCATAATCCTGATGTTTTCCTAGACATTTTATATAATGAAGGATCATGATCATTTAAAAAAAAATTAAAAATCCAGTTTTTTGTTGGCCAAGTACGCAAATTTCTAGGATTAACCTTTCAATTTATTAGCACTTTTATTCACCAAACATGCTCAACATAAGAAATTGAATTGTCCGAGGTCTTTCAAAATTAAAAATGGCCGATACAAAATAGAAAGCAACCCAGTACCAACAACTTCATTTACAAAAAAATTGATGGTGGATTTTTTATTGAACCGTAATTTCAGGATGTTTCACGAGCAGTCTGAACAACAACTGTTTTCACATAACTTCTACTACAAAATTTCTGAAAACTCATTTTTCACAACATTCAAGGATATCAAGGGTCTTAGCAGATGGTTTACTGTACGTTTGGTTGGATGTTTTATTTATGAGTAGCCTTTGTAAATACCATTTCTGAAATGTTACCCAGTCTGCTTGGGTAACAAATACGAACTGGCTATTGAAACTGGTTTTATAGGTTTAACAGGCAACACAGACTTAATAAGAGGACTGTTAGAATTCTATGACACCTGTACTTTAAATGTAAGTTTTGTTGCACTAAAGAAATGTTGACAACGGTCACATGAGAACTTAACACTGTAGCAGTTAACTTGTAGTTTGATTATAATGTCGTAATTTTTGTTAAGCCTACACACGTCGTTTCGGTTTGGTTTTCTGAATTTTGCGCAAAAGTACACGAGGGTTATTTGCGATAGCCGTATCCAATTTAGCAGTGTAAGGGAAGGCACCTAGATATCAAGACTCACCGCCTTCTCTGGGCTACTGTTTTACCAGCGAATAGTGGAATTGTTCGTCACACAATAACGCCTTACGGATAACAAGGAGAGCATGTTTGGTGTGACGGGGATGCGAACCCGCGAAACTCAGATCACATGTCGCTCGCCTTAACCCACCTGGCCATGCTGGGCCAAAATAATTCTGACCCGGACGTGACTCGAACACGCAACCTTCTGATCTGGAGTCAGACGCGCTACCATTGCGCCACCGGACCGTTTATAGTAAGCTCGGAAATGTTTTAGAGGCATCAAAATTCAGCGAAAAACCAAATAATTGGGGTGGTTTGGGTAGGGCCTTCCTGCTTCATTAGTTACTGTAGTGGCACTATATTGGTTTTCCAAATTGTAACGAATAAAAAACTTTATAGTTTTGTCTGGTTTGTATAATTCTAGATATAATTGTACAAACAAATGCTTTGAAAGACGATTATATTACATGCAATTACTTAACATAAGAAAGCTGTCAACTTGGGTACCTGCAAAATATTAATACTGTTTGAAGTATATGATTATTTTCTTCTAAGTCCACATCTAAATGAAAAGTAATACATAAAATAAATGATAAACAAACAAATTATTACGACACGTGCGCTACTTTTCATGTTCACTCGTTATTTAGGCTTAAGCAGATTTTCCTTTTTTTTTTCACTTTCAATGTCTTTGGAGACGTCTGGGAGCACTTTGACTTTATCCAACTCGTGATATAACACGCAGTGCCTTTGATAAGCAATATTATATCACAAAGTTGAAAACATATTCGAGAGGTGAAGACACGATAGGGAACAATTTCTACAAGAAACGGAATAATATAATAAAACGTGGCTGAATTAGCTCAAACCTTGAAATTGATGGACTGACGGTAACTTAGGTCTGATAGTAAAACAGATTTGTAAGTCACTGACCACTTCCAAGTACTTATATTCCTCTTCAAAATTTTACTGCTTTCTGTTTATGGTGTCTTCATTAGAACAATTCATATTTATGTAAACTTCTGAAACTCCTTACATTTTTATTTACATTACATCCAGTGCTACTTGTAACTTCTGACAATATTTGTCATTACACTCTTATCAAATTTTTTATTGTTTATTTTCAGTTTTAGGCCCTCTAGTTTTCATAATCCTGATGTTTTCCTAGACATTTTATATAATGAAGGATCATGATCATTTAAAAAAAAATTAAAATCCAGTTTTTTGTTGGCCAAGTACGCAAATTTCTAGGATTAACCTTTCAATTTATTAGCACTTTTATTCACCAAACATGCTCAATATAAGAAATTGAATTGTCCGAGGTCTTTCAAAATTAAAAATGGCCGATACAAAATAGAAAGCAACCCAGTACCAACAACTTCATTTACAAAAAAATTGATGGTGGATTTTTTATTGAACCGTAATTTCAGGATGTTTCACGAGCAGTCTGAACAACAACTGTTTTCACATAACTTCTACTACAAAAATTTCTGAAAACTCATTTTCACAACATTCAAGGATATCAAGGGTCTTAGCAGATGGTTTACTGTACGTTTGGTTGGATGTTTTATTTATCAGTAGCCTTTGTAAATACCATTTCTGAAATGTTACCCAGTCTGCTTGGGTAACAAATACGAACTGGCTATTGAAACTGGTTTTATAGGTTTAACAGGCAACACAGACTTAATAAGAGGACTGTTAGAATTCTATGCCACCTGTACTTTAAATGTAAGTTTTGTTGCACTAAAGAAATGTTGACAACGGTCACATGAGAACTTAACACTGTAGCAGTTAACTTGTAGTTTGATTATAATGTCGTAATTTTTGTTAAGCCTACACACGTCGTTTCGGTTTGGTTTTCTGAATTTTGCGCAAAAGTACACGAGGGTTATTTGCGATAGCCGTATCTAATTTAGCAGTGTAGAGGGAAGGCACCTAGATATCAAGACTCACCGCCAACTCTGGGTTACTGTTTTACCAGCGAATAGTGGAATTGTTCGTCACACAATAACGCCTTACGGATAACAAGGCAAGCATGTTTGGTGTGACGGGGATGCGAACCCGCGAAACTCAGATCACATGTCGCTCGCCTTAACCCACCTGGCCATGCTGGGCCAAAATAATTCTGATCCGGACGTGACTCGAACACGCAACCTTCTGATCTGGAGTCAGACGCGCTACCATTGCGCCACCGGACCGTTTATAGTAAGCTCGGAAATGTTTTAGAGGAATCAAAATTCAGCGAAAAACCAAATAATTGGGGTGGTTTGGGTAGGGCCTTCCTGCTTCATTAGTTACTGTAGTGGCACTATATTGGTTTTCCAAATTGTAACGAATAAAAAACTTTATAGTTTTGTCTGGTTTGTATAATTCTAGATATAATTGTACAAACAAATGCTTTGAAAGACGATTATATTACATGCAATTACTTAACATAAGAAAGCTGTCAACTTGGGTACCTGCAAAATATTAATACTGTTTGAAGTATATGATTATTTTCTTCTAAGTCCACGTCTAAATGAAAAGTAATACATAAAATAAATGATAAACAAACAAATTATTACGACACGTGCGCTACTTTTCATGTTCACTCGTTATTTAGGCTTAAGCAGATTTTCCTTTTTTTTTCACTTTCAATGTCTTTGGAGACGTCTGGGAGCACTTTGACTTTATCCAACTCGTGATATAACACGCAGTGCCTTTGATAAGCAATATTATATCACAAAGTTGAAAACATATTCGAGAGGTGAAGACACGATAGGGAACAATTTCTACAAGAAACGGAATAATATAATAAAACGTGGCTGAATTAGCTCAAACCTTGAAATTGATGGACTGACGGTAACTTAGGTCTGATAGTAAAACAGATTTGTAAGTCACTGACCACTTCCAAGTACTTATATTCCTCTTCAAAATTTTACTGCTTTCTGTTTATGGTGTCTTCATTAGAACAATTCATATTTATGTAAACTTCTGAAACTCCTTACATTTTTATTTACATTACATCCAGTGCTACTTGTAACTTCTGACAATATTTGTCATTACACTCTTATCAAATTTTTTATTGTTTATTTTCAGTTTTAGGCCCTCTAGTTTTCATAATCCTGATGTTTTCCTAGACATTTTATATAATGAAGGATCATGATCATTTAAAAAAAAATTAAAATCCAGTTTTTTGTTGGCCAAGTACGCAAATTTCTAGGATTAACCTTTCAATTTATTAGCACTTTTATTCACCAAACATGCTCAATATAAGAAATTGAATTGTCCGAGGTCTTTCAAAATTAAAAATGGCCGATACAAAATAGAAAGCAACCCAGTACCAACAACTTCATTTACAAAAAAATTGATGGTGGATTTTTTATTGAACCGTAATTTCAGGATGTTTCACGAGCAGTCTGAACAACAACTGTTTTCACATAACTTCTACTACAAAATTTCTGAAAACTCATTTTCACAACATTCAAGGATATCAAGGGTCTTAGCAGATGGTTTACTGTACGTTTGGTTGGATGTTTTATTTATCAGTAGCCTTTGTAAATACCATTTCTGAAATGTTACCCAGTCTGCTTGGGTAACAAATACGAACTGGCTATTGAAACTGGTTTTATAGGTTTAACAGGCAACACAGACTTAATAAGAGGACTGTTAGAATTCTATGCCACCTGTACTTTAAATGTAAGTTTTGTTGCACTAAAGAAATGTTGACAACGGTCACATGAGAACTTAACACTGTAGCAGTTAACTTGTAGTTTGATTATAATGTCGTAATTTTTGTTAAGCCTACACACGTCGTTTCGGTTTGGTTTTCTGAATTTTGCGCAAAAGTACACGAGGGTTATTTGCGATAGCCGTATCTAATTTAGCAGTGTAAGGGAAGGCACCTAGATATCAAGACTCACCGCCAACTCTGGGCTACTGTTTTACCAGCGAATAGTGGAATTGTTCGTCACACAATAACGCCTTACGGATAACAAGGCAAGCATGTTTGGTGTGACGGGGATGCGAACCCGCGAAACTCAGATCACAAGTCGCTCGCCTTAACCCACCTGGCCATGCTGGGCCAAAATAATTCTGATCCGGACGTGACTCGAACACGCAACCTTCTGATCTGGAGTCAGACGCGCTACCATTGCGCCACCGGACCGTTTATAGTAAGCTCGGAAATGTTTTAGAGGCATCAAAATTCAGCGAAAAACCAAATAATTGGGGTGGTTTGGGTAGGGCCTTCCTGCTTCATTAGTTACTGTAGTGGCACTATATTGGTTTTCCAAATTGTAACGAATAAAAAAACTTTATAGTTTTGTCTTGTTTGTATAATTCTAGATATAATTGTACAAACAAATGCTTTGAAAGACGATTATATTACATGCAATTACTTAACATAAGAAAGCTGTCAACTTGGGTACCTGCAAAATATTAATACTGTTTGAAGTATATGATTATTTTCTTCTAAGTCCACATCTAAATGAAAAGTAATACATAAAATAAATGATAAACAAACAAATTATTACGACACGTGCGCTACTTTTCATGTTCACTCGTTATTTAGGCTTAAGCAGATTTTCCTTTTTTTTTCACTTTCAATGTCTTTGGAGACGTCTTGGAGCACTTTGACTTTATCCAACTCGTCATATAACACGCAGTGCCTTTGATAAGCAATATTATATCACAAAGTTGAAAACATATTCGAGAGGTGAAGACACGATAGGGAACAATTTCTACAAGAAACGGAATAATATAATAAAACGTGGCTGAATTAGCTCAAACCTTGAAATTGATGGACTGACGGTAACTTAGGTCTGATAGTAAAACAGATTTGTAAGTCACTGACCACTTCAAAGTACTTATATTCCTCTTCAAAATTTTACTGCTTTCTGTTTATGGTGTCTTCATTAGAACACTTCATATTTATGTAAACTTCTGAAACTCCTTACATTTTTATTTACATTACATCCAGTGCTACTTGTAACTTCTGACAATATTTGTCATTACACTCTTATCAAATTTTTTATTGTTTATTTTCAGTTTTAGGCCCTCTAGTTTTCATAATCCTGATGTTTTCCTAGACATTTTATATAATGAAGGATCATGATCATTTAAAAAAAAATTAAAATCCAGTTTTTTGTTGGCCAAGTACGCAAATTTCTAGGATTAACCTTTCAATTTATTAGCACTTTTATTCACCAAACATGCTCAATATAAGAAATTGAATTGTCCGAGGTCTTTCAAAATTAAAAATGGCCGATACAAAATAGAAAGCAACCCAGTACCAACAACTTCATTTACAAAAAAATTGATGGTGGATTTTTTATTGAACCGTAATTTCAGGATGTTTCACGAGCAGTCTGAACAACAACTGTTTTCACATAACTTCTACTACAAAAATTTCTGAAAACTCATTTTCACAACATTCAAGGATATCAAGGGTCTTAGCAGATGGTTTACTGTACGTTTGGTTGGATGTTTTATTTATCAGTAGCCTTTGTAAATACCATTTCTGAAATGTTACCCAGTCTACTTGGGTAACAAATACGAACTGGCTATTGAAACTGGTTTTATAGGTTTAACAGGCAACACAGACTTAATAAGAGGACTGTTAGAATTCTATGCCACCTGTACTTTAAATGTAAGTTTTGTTGCACTAAAGAAATGTTGACAACGGTCACATGAGAACTTAACACTGTAGCAGTTAACTTGTAGTTTGATTATAATGTCGTAATTTTGTTAAGCCTACACACGTCGTTTCGGTTTGGTTTTCTGAATTTTGCGCAAAAGTACACGAGGGTTATTTGCGATAGCCGTATCTAATTTAGCAGTGTAAGGGAAGGCACCTAGATATCAAGACTCACCGCCAACTCTGGGCTACTGTTTTACCAGCGAATAGTGGAATTGTTCGTCACACAATAACGCCTTACGGATAACAAGGCAAGCATGTTTGGTGTGACGGGGATGCGAACCCGCGAAACTCAGATCACAAGTCGCTCGCCTTAACCCACCTGGCCATGCTGGGCCAAAATAATTCTGATCCGGACGTGACTCGAACACGCAACCTTCTGATCTGGAGTCAGACGCGCTACCATTGCGCCACCGGACCGTTTATAGTAAGCTCGGAAATGTTTTAGAGGCATCAAAATTCAGCGAAAAACCAAATAATTGGGGTGGTTTGGGTAGGGCCTTCCTGCTTCATTAGTTACTGTAGTGGCACTATATTGGTTTTCCAAATTGTAACGAATAAAAAACTTTATAGTTTTGTCTGTTTTGTATAATTCTAGATATAATTGTACAAACAAATGCTTTGAAAGACGATTATATTACATGCAATTACTTAACATAAGAAAGCTGTCAACTTGGGTACCTGCAAAATATTAATACTGTTTGAAGTATATGATTATTTTCTTCTAAGTCCACATCTAAATGAAAAGTAATACATAAAATAAATGATAAACAAACAAATTATTACGACACGTGCGCTACTTTTCATGTTCACTCGTTATTTAGGCTTAAGCAGATTTTCCTTTTCTTTTCACTTTCAATGTCTTTGGAGACGTCTGGGAGCACTTTGACTTTATCCAACTCGTGATATAACACGCAGTGCCTTTGATAAGCAATATTATATCACAAAGTTGAAAACATATTCGAGAGGTGAAGACACGATAGGGAACAATTTCTACAAGAAACGGAATAATATAATAAAACGTGGCTGAATTAGCTCAAACCTTGAAATTGATGGACTGACGGTAACTTAGGTCTGATAGTAAAACAGATTTGTAAGTCACTGACCACTTCCAAGTACTTATATTCCTCTTCAAAATTTTACTGCTTTCTGTTTATGGTGTCTTCATTAGAACACTTCATATTTATGTAAACTTCTGAAACTCCTTACATTTTTATTTACATTACATCCAGTGCTACTTGTAACTTCTGACAATATTTGTCATTACACTCTTATCAAATTTTTTATTGTTTATTTTCAGTTTTAGGCCCTCTAGTTTTCATAATCCTGATGTTTTCCTAGACATTTTATATAATGAAGGATCATGATCATTTAAAAAAAAATTAAAATCCAGTTTTTTGTTGGCCAAGTACGCAAATTTCTAGGATTAACCTTTCAATTTATTAGCACTTTTATTCACCAAACATGCTCAATATAAGAAATTGAATTGTCCGAGGTCTTTCAAAATTAAAAATGGCCGATACAAAATAGAAAGCAACCCAGTACCAACAACTTCATTTACAAAAAATTGATGGTGGATTTTTTATTGAACCGTAATTTCAGGATGTTTCACGAGCAGTCTGAACAACAACTGTTTTCACATAACTTCTACTACAAAAATTTCTGAAAACTCATTTTCACAACATTCAAGGATATCAAGGGTCTTAGCAGATGGTTTACTGTACGTTTGGTTGGATGTTTTATTTATCAGTAGCCTTTGTAAATACCATTTCTGAAATGTTACCCAGTCTACTTGGGTAACAAATACGAACTGGCTATTGAAACTGGTTTTATAGGTTTAACAGGCAACACAGACTTAATAAGAGGACTGTTAGAATTCTATGCCACCTGTACTTTAAATGTAAGTTTTGTTGCACTAAAGAAATGTTGACAACGGTCACATGAGAACTTAACACTGTAGCAGTTAACTTGTAGTTTGATTATAATGTCGTAATTTTTGTTAAGCCTACACACGTCGTTTCGGTTTGGTTTTCTGAATTTTGCGCAAAAGTACACGAGGGTTATTTGCGATAGCCGTATCTAATTTAGCAGTGTAAGGGAAGGCACCTAGATATCAAGACTCACCGCCAACTCTGGGCTACTGTTTTACCAGCGAATAGTGGAATTGTTCGTCACACAATAACGCCTTACGGATAACAAGGCAAGCATGTTTGGTGTGACGGGGATGCGAACCCGCGAAACTCAGATCACAAGTCGCTCGCCTTAACCCACCTGGCCATGCTGGGCCAAAATAATTTTGATCCGGACGTGACTCGAACACGTAATCTTCTGATCTGGAGTCAGACGAGATACCATTGCGCCACCGGACCGTTTATAGTAAGCTCGGAAATGTTTTAGAGGCATCAAAATTCAGCGAAAACCAAATAATTGGGGTGGTTTGGGTGGGGCCTTCCTGCTTCATTAGTTACTGTAGTGGCACTATATTGGTTTTCCAAATTGTAACGAATAAAAACACTTTATAGTTTTGTCTGTTTTGTATAATTCTAGATATAATTGTACAAACAAATGCTTTGAAAGACGATTATATTACATGCAATTACTTAACATAAGAAAGCTGTCAACTTGGGTACCTGCAAAATATTAATACTGTTTGAAGTATATGATTATTTTCTTCTAAGTCCACATCTAAATGAAAAGTAATACATAAAATAAATGATAAACAAACAAATTATTACGACACGTGCGCTACTTTTCATGTTCACTCGTTATTTAGGCTTAAGCAGATTTTCCTTTTCTTTTTCACTTTCAATGTCTTTGGAGACGTCTGGGAGCACTTTGACTTTATCCAACTCGTGATATAACACGCAGTGCCTTTGATAAGCAATATTATATCACAAAGTTGAAAACATATTCGAGAGGTGAAGACACGATAGGGAACAATTTCTACAAGAAACGGAATAATATAATAAAACGTGGCTGAATTAGCTCAAACCTTGAAATTGATGGACTGACGGTAACTTAGGTCTGATAGTAAAACAGATTTGTAAGTCACTGACCACTTCCAAGTACTTATATTCCTCTTCAAAATTTTACTGCTTTCTGTTTATGGTGTCTTCATTAGAACACTTCATATTTATGTAAACTTCTGAAACTCCTTACATTTTTATTTACATTACATCTAGTGCTACTTGTAACTTCTGACAATATTTGTCATTAAACTCTTATCAAATTTTTTATTGTTTATTTTCAGTTTTAGGCCCTCTAGTTTTCATAATCCTGATGTTTTCCTAGACATTTTATATAATGAAGGATCATGATCATTTAAAAAAAATTAAAATCCAGTTTTTTGTTGGCCAAGTACGCAAATTTCTAGGATTAACCTTTCAATTTATTAGCACTTTTATTCACCAAACATGCTCAATATAAGAAATTGAATTGTCCGAGGTCTTTCAAAATTAAAAATGGCCGATACAAAATAGAAAGCAACCCAGTACCAACAACTTCATTTACAAAAAAATTGATGGTGGATTTTTTATTGAACCGTAATTTCAGGATGTTTCACGAGCAGTCTGAACAACAACTGTTTTCACATAACTTCTACTACAAAAATTTCTGAAAACTCATTTTTCACAACATTCAAGGATATCAAGGGTCTTAGCAGATGGTTTACTGTACGTTTGGTTGGATGTTTTATTTATCAGTAGCCTTTGTAAATACCATTTCTGAAATGTTACCCAGTCTACTTGGGTAACAAATACGAACTGGCTATTGAAACTGGTTTTATAGGTTTAACAGGCAACACAGACTTAATAAGAGGACTGTTAGAATTTTATGCCACCTGTACTTTAAATGTAAGTTTTGTTGCACTAAAGAAATGTTGACAACGGTCACATGAGAACTTAACACTGTAGCAGTTAACTTGTAGTTTGATTATAATGTCGTAATTTTTGTTAAGCCTACACACGTCGTTTCGGTTTGGTTTTCTGAATTTTGCGCAAAAGTACACGAGGGTTATTTGCGATAGCCGTATCTAATTTAGCAGTGTAAGGGAAGGCACCTAGATATCAAGACTCACCGCCAACTCTGGGCTACTGTTTTACCAGCGAATAGTGGAATTGTTCGTCACACAATAACGCCTTACGGATAACAAGGCAAGCATGTTTGGTGTGACGGGGATGCGAACCCGCGAAACTCAGATCACAAGTCGCTCGCCTTAACCCACCTGGCCATGCTGGGCCAAAATAATTTTGATCCGGACGTGACTCGAACACGTAACCTTCTGATCTGGAGTCAGACGAGATACCATTGCGCCACCGGACCGTTTATAGTAAGCTCGGAAATGTTTTAGAGGCATCAAAATTAAGCGAAAAACCAAATAATTGGGGTGGTTTGGGTGGGGCCTTCCTGCTTCATTAGTTACTGTAGTGGCACTATATTGGTTTTTCCAAATTGTAACGAATAAAAAAACTTTATAGTTTTGTCTTGTTTTGTATAATTCTAGATATAATTGTACAAACAAATGCTTTGAAAGACGATTATATTACATGCAATTACTTAACATAAGAAAGCTGTCAACTTGGGTACCTGCAAAATATTAATAGTGTTTGAAGTATATGATTATTTTCTTCTAAGTCAACATCTAAATGAAAAGTAATACATGAAATAAATGATAAATCAAACAAATTATTACGACACGTGCGCTACTTTTCATGTTCACTCGTTATTTAGGCTTAAGCAGATTTTCCTTTTTTTTTCACTTTCAATGTCTTTGGAGACGTCTGGGAGCACTTTGACTTTATCCAACTCGTGATATAACACGCAGTGCCTTTGATAAGCAATATTATATCACAAAGTTGAAAACATATTCGAGAGGTGAAGACACGATAGGGAACAATTTCTACAAGAAACGGAATAATATAATAAAACGTGGCTGAATTAGCTCAAACCTTGAAATTGATGGACTGACGGTAACTTAGGTCTGATAGTAAAACAGATTTGTAAGTCACTGACCACTTCCAAGTACTTATATTCCTCTTCAAAATTTTACTGCTTTCTGTTTATGGTGTCTTCATTAGAACACTTCATATTTATGTAAACTTCTGAAACTCCTTACATTTTTATTTACATTACATCCAGTGCTACTTGTAACTTCTGACAATATTTGTCATTACACTCTTATCAAATTTTTTATTGTTTATTTTCAGTTTTAGGCCCTCTAGTTTTCATAATCCTGATGTTTTCCTAGACATTTTATATAATGAAGGATCATGATCATTTAAAAAAAAAATTAAAAATTTAGTTTTTTGTTGGCCAAGTACGCAAATTTCTAGGATTAACCTTTCAATTTATTAGCACTTTTATTCACCAAACATGCTCAATATAAGAAATTGAATTGTCCGAGGTCTTTCAAAATTAAAAATGGCCGATACAAAATAGAAAGCAACCCAGTACCAACAACTTCATTTACAAAAAATTGATGGTGGATTTTTTATTGAACCGTAATTTCAGGATGTTTCACGAGCAGTCTGAACAACAACTGTTTTCACATAACTTCTACTACAAAAATTTCTGAAAACTCATTTTCACAACATTCAAGGATATCAAGGGTCTTAGCAGATGGTTTACTGTACGTTTGGTTGGATGTTTTATTTATCAGTAGCCTTTGTAAATACCATTTCTGAAATGTTACCCAGTCTACTTGGGTAACAAATACGAACTGGCTATTGAAACTGGTTTTATAGGTTTAACAGGCAACACAGACTTAATAAGAGGACTGTTAGAATTCTATGCCACCTGTACTTTAAATGTAAGTTTTGTTGCACTAAAGAAATGTTGACAACGGTCACATGAGAACTTAACACTGTAGCAGTTAACTTGTAGTTTGATTATAATGTCGTAATTTTTGTTAAGCCTACACACGTCGTTTCGGTTTGGTTTTCTGAATTTTGCGCAAAAGTACACGAGGGTTATTTGCGATAGCCGTATCTAATTTAGCAGTGTAAGGGAAGGCACCTAGATATCAAGACTCACCGCCAACTCTGGGCTACTGTTTTACCAGCGAATAGTGGAATTGTTCGTCACACAATAACGCCTTACGGATAACAAGGCAAGCATGTTTGGTGTGACGGGGATGCGAACCCGCGAAACTCAGATCACAAGTCGCTCGCCTTAACCCACCTGGCCATGCTGGGCCAAAATAATTTGATCCGGACGTGACTCGAACACGCAACCTTCTGATCTGGAGTCAGACGCGATACCATTGCGCCACCGGACCGTTTATAGTAAGCTCGGAAATGTTTTAGAGGCATCAAAATTAAGCGAAAAACCAAATAATTGGGGTGGTTTGGGTGGGGCCTTCCTGCTTCATTAGTTACTGTAGTGGCACTATATTGGTTTTCCAAATTGTAACGAATAAAAAACTTTATAGTTTTGTCTGTTTTGTATAATTCTAGATATAATTGTACAAACATATGCTTCTAAAGACGATTATATTACATGCAATTACTTAACATAAGAGAGCTGTCAACTTGGGTACCTGCAAAATATTAATAGTGTTTGAAGTATATGATTATTTTCTTCTAAGTCCACATCTAAATGAAAAGTAATACATGAAATAAATGATAAATCAAACAAATTATTACGACACGTGCGCTACTCTTCATGTTCACTCGTAATTTAGGCTTAAGCAGATTTTCCTTTTCTTTTTCATTTTCAATGTCTTTGGAGACGTCTGGGAGCACTTTGACTTTATCCAACTCGTGATATAACACGCAGTGCCTTTGATAAGCAATATTATATCACAAAGTTGAAAACATATTCGAGAGGTGAAGACACGATAGGGAACAATTTCTACAAGAAACGGAATAATATAATAAAACGTGGCTGAATTAGCTCAAACCTTGAAATTGATGGACTGACGGTAACTTAGGTCTGATAGTAAAACAGATTTGTAAGTCACTGACCACTTCCAAGTACTTATATTCCTCTTCAAAATTTTACTGCTTTCTGTTTATGGTGTCTTCATTAGAACACTTCATATTTATGTAAACTTCTGAAACTCCTTACATTTTTATTTACATTACATCCAGTGCTACTTGTAACTTCTGACAATATTTGTCATTACACTCTTATCAAATTTTTTATTGTTTATTTTCAGTTTTAGGCCCTCTAGTTTTCATAATCCTGATGTTTTCCTAGACATTTTATATAATGAAGGATCATGATCATTTAAAAAAAAATTAAAAATCCAGTTTTTTGTTGGCCAAGTACGCAAATTTCTAGGATTAACCTTTCAATTTATTAGCACTTTTATTCACCAAACATGCTCAATATAAGAAATTGAATTGTCCGAGGTCTTTCAAAATTAAAAATGGCCGATACAAAATAGAAAGCAACCCAGTACCAACAACTTCATTTACAAAAAATTGATGGTGGATTTTTTATTGAACCGTAATTTCAGGATGTTTCACGAGCAGTCTGAACAACAACTGTTTTCACATAACTTCTACTACAAAAATTTCTGAAAACTCATTTTTCACAACATTCAAGGATATCAAGGGTCTTAGCAGATGGTTTACTGTACGTTTGGTTGGATGTTTTATTTATCAGTAGCCTTTGTAAATACCATTTCTGAAATGTTACCCAGTCTACTTGGGTAACAAATACGAACTGGCTATTGAAACTGGTTTTATAGGTTTAACAGGCAACACAGACTTAATAAGAGGACTGTTAGAATTCTATGCCACCTGTACTTTAAATGTAAGTTTTGTTGCACTAAAGAAATGTTGACAACGGTCACATGAGAACTTAACACTGTAGCAGTTAACTTGTAGTTTGATTATAATGTCGTAATTTTTGTTAAGCCTACACACGTCGTTTCGGTTTGGTTTTCTGAATTTTGCGCAAAAGTACACGAGGGTTATTTGCGATAGCCGTATCTAATTTAGCAGTGTGGAGGGAAGGCACCTAGATATCAAGACTCACCGCCAACTCTGGGTTACTGTTTTACCAGCGAATAGTGGAATTGTTCGTCACACAATAACGCCTTACGGATAACAAGGCAAGCATGTTTGGTGTGACGGGGAAGCGAACCCGCGAAACTCAGATCACAAGTCGCTCGCCTTAACCCACCTGGCCATGCTGGGCCAAAATAATTTTGATCCGGACGTGACTCGAACACGTAACCTTCTGATCTGGAGTCAGACGAGATAACATTGCGCCACCGGACCGTTTATAGTAAGCTCGGAAATGTTTTAGAGGCATCAAAATTCAGCGAAAAACTAAATATTTGGGGTGGCTTGGGTGGGGCCTTCCTGCTTCATTAGTTACTGTAGTGGCACTATACTGGTTTTTGCAAATTGTAACGAATAAAAAACTTTATAGTTTTGTCTTGTTTTTATAATTCTAGATATAATTGTACAAACAAATGCTTTGAAAGACGATTATATTACATGCAATTACTTAACATTAGAAAGCTGTCAACTTGGGTACCTGCAAAATATTAATACCGTTTGAAGTAAATGATTATTTTCTTCTAAGTCCACATCTAAATGAAAAGTAATACACTAAAATAAATGATAAACAAACAAATTATTACGACACGTGCGCTACTTTTCATGTTCACTCGTTATTTAGGCTTAAGCAGATTTTCCTTTTTTTTTCATTTTCAATGTCTTTGGAGACGTCTGGAAGCACTTTGACTTTATCCAACTCGTGATATAACACGCAGTGCCTTTGATAAGCAATATTATATCACAAAGTTGAAAACATATTCGAGAGGTGGAGACACGATATGGAACAATTTCTACAAGAAACGGAATAATATAATAAAACGTGGCTGAATTAGCTCAAACCTTGAAATTGATGGACTGACGGTAACTTAGGTCTGATAGTAAAACAGATTTGTAAGTCACTGACCACTTCCAAGTACTTATATTCCTCTTCAAAATTTTACTGCTTTCTGTTTATGGTGTCTTCATTAGAACAATTCATATTTATGTAAACTTCTGAAACTCCTTACATTTTTATTTACATTACATCCAGTGCTACTTGTAACTTCTGACAATATTTGTCATTACACTCTTATCAAATTTTTTATTGTTTATTTTCAGTTTTAGGCCCTCTAGTTTTCATAATCGTGATGTTTTCCTAGACATTTTATATAATGAAGGATCAGGATCATTTAAAAAAAAATTAAAAATCCAGTTTTTTGTTGGCCAAGTACGCAAATTTCTAGGATTAACCTTTCAATTCATTAGCACTTTTATTCACCAAACATGCTCAACATAAGAAATTGAATTGTCCGAGGTCTTTCAAAATTAAAAATGGCCGATACAAAATAGAAAGCAACCCAGTACCAACAACTTCATTTACAAAAAATTGATGGTGGATTTTTTATTGAACCGTAATTTCAGGATGTTTCACGATCAGTCTGAACAACAACTGTTTTCACATAACTTCTACTACAAAAATTTCTGAAAACTCATTTTTCACAACATTCAAGGATATCAAGGGTCTTAGCAGATGGTTTACTGTACGTTTGGTTGGATGTTTTATTTATCAGTAGCCTTTGTAAATACCATTTCTGAAATGTTACCCAGTCTACTTGGGTAACAAATACGAACTGGCTATTGAAACTGGTTTTATAGGTTTAACAGGCAACACAGACTTAATAAGAGGACTGTTAGAATTCTATGCCACCTGTACTTTAAATGTAAGTTTTGTTGCACTAAAGAAATGTTGACAACGGTCACATGAGAACTTAACACTGTAGCAGTTAACTTGTAGTTTGATTATAATGTCGTAATTTTTGTTAAGCCTACACACGTCGTTTCGGTTTGGTTTTCTGAATTTTGCGCAAAAGTACACGAGGGTTACTTGCGATAGCCGTATCTAATTTAGCAGTGTAAGGGAAGGCACCTAGATATCAGTACTCACCGCCAACTCTGGGCTACTGTTTTACCAGCGAATAGTGGAATTGTTCGTCACACAATAACGCCTTACGGATAACAAGGCAAGCATGTTTGGTGTGACGGGGATGCGAACCCGCGAAACTCAGATCACAAGTCGCTCGCCTTAACCCACCTGGCCATGCTGGGCCAAAATAATTTGATCCGGACGTGACTCGAACACGCAACCTTCTGATCTGGAGTCAGACGCGATACCATTGCGCCACCGGACCGTTTATAGTAAGCTCGGAAATGTTTTAGAGGCATCAAAATTCAGCGAAAACCAAATATTTGGGGTGGTTTGGGTGGGGCCTTCCTGCTTCATTAGTTACTGTAGTGGCACTATATTGGTTTTCCAAATTGTAACGAATAAAAAAACTTTATAGTTTTGTCTTGTTTTTATAATTCTAGATATAATTGTACAAACAAATGCTTTGAAAGACGATTATATTACATGCAATTACTTAACATTAGAAAGCTGTCAACTTGGGTACCTGCAATATATTAATACCGTTTGAAGTATATGATTATTTTCTTCTAAGTCCACATCTAAATGAAAAGTAATACATAAAATAAATGATAAACAAACAAATTATTACGACACGTGCGCTACTTTTCATGTTCACTCGTTATTTAGGCTTAAGCAGATTTTCCTTTTTTTTTTCATTTTCAATGTCTTTGGAGACGTCTGGGAGCACTTTGACTTTATCCAACTCGTGATATAACACGCAGTGCCTTTGATAAGCAATATTATATCACAAAGTTGAAAACATATTCGAGAGGTGAAGACACGATGGAACAATTTCTACAAGAAACGGAATAATATAATAAAACGTGGCTGAATTAGCTCAAACCTTGAAATTGATGGACTGACGGTAACTTAGGTCTGATAGTAAAACAGATTTGTAAGTCACTGACCACTTCCAAGTACTTATATTCCTCTTCAAAATTTTACTGCTTTCTGTTTATGGTGTCTTCATTAGAACACTTCATATTTATGTAAACTTCTGAAACTCCTTACATTTTTATTTACATTACATCCAGTGCTACTTGTAACTTCTGACAATATTTGTCATTACACTCTTATCAAATTTTTTATTGTTTATTTTCAGTTTTAGGCCCTCTAGTTTTCATAATCCTGATGTTTTCCTAGACATTTTATATAATGAAGGATCATGATCATTTAAAAAAAAATTAAAAATCCAGTTTTTTGTTGGCCAAGTACGCAAATTTCTAGGATTAACCTTTCAATTTATTAGCACTTTTATTCACCAAACATGCTCAATATAAGAAATTGAATTGTCCGAGGTCTTTCAAAATTAAAAATGGCCGATACAAAATAGAAAGCAACCCAGTACCAACAACTTCATTTACAAAAAATTGATGGTGGATTTTTTATTGAACCGTAATTTCAGGATGTTTCACGAGCAGTCTGAACAACAACTGTTTTCACATAACTTCTACTACAAAATTTCTGAAAACTCATTTTCACAACATTCAAGGATATCAAGGGTCTTAGCAGATGGTTTACTGTACGTTTGGTTGGATGTTTTATTTATCAGTAGCCTTTGTAAATACCATTTCTGAAATGTTACCCAGTCTACTTGGGTAACAAATACGAACTGGCTATTGAAACTGGTTTTATAGGTTTAACAGGCAACACAGACTTAATAAGAGGACTGTTAGAATTCTATGACACCTGTACTTTAAATGTAAGTTTTGTTGCACTAAAGAAATGTTGACAACGGTCACATGAGAACTTAACACTGTAGCAGTTAACTTGTAGTTTGTTTATAATGTCGTAATTTTTGTTAAGCCTACACACGTCGCTTCGGTTTGGTTTTCTGAATTTTGCGCAAAACTAAACGAGGGTTATTTGCGATAGCCGTATCTAATTTAGCAGTGTAAGACTAGAGGGAAGGCACCTAGATATCAAGACCCACCGCCAACTCTGGGTTACTGTTTTACCAGCGAATAGTGGAATTGGTCGTCACACAATAACGCCTTACGGATAACAAGGCAAGCATGTTTGGTGTGACGGGGATGCGAACCCGCGAAACTCAGATCACAAGTCGCTCGCCTTAACCCACCTGGACATGCTGGGCCAAAATAATTTGATCCGGACGTGACTCGAACACGCAACCTTCTGATCTGGAGTCAGACGCGATACCATTGCGCCACCGGACCGTTTATAGTAAGCTCGGAAATGTTTTAGAGGCATCAAAATTAAGCGAAAAACCAAATAATTGGGGAGGTGTGGGTGGGGACTTCCTGCTTCATTAGTTACTGTAGTGGCACTATATTTGTTTTTGCAAATTGTAACGAATAAAAAAACTTTATAGTTTTGTCTTGTTTTTATAATTCTAGATATAATTGTACAAACAAATGCTTTGAAAGACGATTATATTACATGCAATTACTTAACATTAGAAAGCTGTCAACTTGGGTACCTGCAAAATATTAATAGTGTTTGAAGTATATGATTATTTTCTTCTAAGTCCACATCTAAATGAAAAGTAATACATGAAATAAATGATAAATCAAACAAATTATTACGACACGTGCGCTACTCTTCATGTTCACTCGTAATTTAGGCTTAAGCAGATTTTCCTTTTCTTTTCCATTTTCAATGTCTTTGGAGACGTCTGGAAGCACTTTCACTTTATCCAACTCGTGAGATAACTCGCAGTGCCTATGATAAGCAATATTATATCACAAAGTTGAAAACATATTCGAGAGGTGGAGACACAAGATGGAACAATTTCTACAAGAAACGGAATAATATAATAAAACGTGGCTGAATTAGCTCAAACCTTGAAATTGATGGACTGACGGTAACTTAGGTCTGATAGTAAAACAGATTTGTAAGTCACTGACCACTTCCAAGTACTTATATTCCTCTTCAAAATTTTACTGCTTTCTGTTTATGGTGTCTTCATTAGAACACTTCATATTTATGTAAACTTCTGAAACTCTTACATTTTTTTTAATATTACATCCAGTGCTACTTGTAACTTCTGACAATATTTGTCATTACACTCTTATCAAATTTTTTATTGTTTATTTTCAGTTTTAGGCCCTCTAGTTTTCATAATCCTGATGTTTTCCTAGACATTTTATATAATGAAGGATCATGATCATTTAAAAAAAAATTTAAAATCCAGTTTTTTTGTTGGCCAAGTACGCAAATTTCTAGGATTAACCTTTCAATTTATTAGCACTTTTATTCAGCAAACATGATCACTATTAGAAATTGAATTGTCCGAGGTCTTTCAAAATTAAAAATGGCCGATACAAAATAGAAAGCAACCCAGTACCAACAACTTCATTTACAAAAAATTGATGGTGGATTTTTTATTGAACCGTAATTTCAGGATGTTTCACGAGCAGTCTGAACAACAACTGTTTTCACATAACTTCTACTACAAAAATTTCTGAAAACTCATTTTTCACAACATTCAAGGATATCAAGGGTCTTAGCAGATGGTTTACTGTACGTTTGGTTGGATGTTTTATTTATCAGTAGCCTTTGTAAATACCATTTCTGAAATGTTACCCAGTCTACTTGGGTAACAAATACGAACTGGCTATTGAAACTGGTTTTATAGGTTTAACAGGCAACACAGACTTAATAAGAGGACTGTTAGAATTCTATGCCACCTGTACTTTAAATGTAAGTTTTGTTGCACTAAAGAAATGTTGACAACGGTCACATGAGAACTTAACACTGTAGCAGTTAACTTGTAGTTTGATTATAATGTCGTAATTTTTGTTAAGCCTACACACGTCGTTTCGGTTTGGTTTTCTGAATTTTGCGCAAAAGTACACGAGGGTTATTTGCGATAGCCGTATCTAATTTAGCAGTGTAAGGGAAGGCACCTAGATATCAAGACTCACCGCCAACTCTGGGCTACTGTTTTACCAGCGAATAGTGGAATTGTTCGTCACACAATAACGCCTTACGGATAACAAGGCAAGCATGTTTGGTGTGACGGGGATGCGAACCCGCGAAACTCAGATCACAAGTCGCTCGCCTTAACCCACCTGGCCATGCTGGGCCAAAATAATTTTGATCCGGACGTGACTCGAACACGTAACCTTCTGATCTGGAGTCAGACGAGATAACATTGCGCCACCGGACCGTTTATAGTAAGCTCGGAAATGTTTTAGAGGCATCAAAATTCAGCGAAAACCAAATATTTGGGGTGGTTTGGGTGGGGCCTTCCTGCTTCATTAGTTACTGTAGTGGCACTATATTGGTTTTTCAAATTGTAACGAATAAAAAACTTTATAGTTTTGTCTGTGTTTTATAATTCTAGATATAATTGTACAAACAAATGCTTTGAAAGACGATTATATTACATGCAATTACTTAACATTAGAAAGCTGTCAACTTGGGTACCTGCAAAATATTAATACTGTTTGAAGTATATGATTATTTTCTTCTAAGTCCAAATCTAAATGAAAAGTAATACATAAAATAAATGATAAACAAACAAATTATTACGACACGTGCGCTACTTTTCATGTTCACTCGTTATTTAGGCTTAAGCAGATTTTCCTTTTCTTTTTCACTTTCAATGTCTTTGGAGACGTCTGGGAGCACTTTGACTTTATCCAACTCGTGATATAACACGCAGTGCCTTTGATAAGCAATATTATATCACAAAGTTGAAAACATATTCGAGAGGTGAAGACACGATAGGGAACAATTTCTACAAGAAACGGAATAATATAATAAAACGTGGCTGAATTAGCTCAAACCTTGAAATTGATGGACTGACGGTAACTTAGGTCTGATAGTAAAACAGATTTGTAAGTCACTGACCACTTCCAAGTACTTATATTCCTCTTCAAAATTTTACTGCTTTCTGTTTATGGTGTCTTCATTAGAACACTTCATATTTATGTAAACTTCTGAAACTCCTTACATTTTTATTTACATTACATCCAGTGCTACTTGTAACTTCTGACAATATTTGTCATTACACTCTTATCAAATTTTTATTGTTTATTTTCAGTTTTAGGCCCTCTAGTTTTCATAATCCTGATGTTTTCCTAGACATTTTATATAATGAAGGATCATGATCATTTAAAAAAAAATTAAAATCCAGTTTTTTGTTGGCCAAGTACGCAAATTTCTAGGATTAACCTTTCAATTTATTAGCACTTTTATTCACCAAACATGCTCAATATAAGAAATTGAATTGTCCGAGGTCTTTCAAAATTAAAAATGGCCGATACAAAATAGAAAGCAACCCAGTACCAACAACTTCATTTACAAAAAATTGATGGTGGATTTTTTATTGAACCGTAATTTCAGGATGTTTCACGAGCAGTCTGAACAACAACTGTTTTCACATAACTTCTACTACAAAATGTCTGAAAACTCATTTTCACAACATTCAAGGATATCAAGGGTCTTAGCAGATGGTTTACTGTACGTTTGGTTGGATGTTTTATTTATCAGTAGCCTTTGTAAATACCATTTCTGAAATGTTACCAGTCAGTAACAAATACGAACTGGCTATTAAAACTGGCTTTATAGGTTTAACAGGCAACACAGACTTAATAAGAGGACTGTTAGAATTCTATGCCACCTGTACTTTAAATGTAAGTTTTGTTGCACTAAAGAAATGTTGACAACGGTCACATGAGAACTTAACACTGTAGCAGTTAACTTGTAGTTTGATTTAAGTAATTTTTGTGTAACGTCGTTTCGGTTTGGTTTTCTGAATTTTGCGCAAAAGTACACGAGGGTTATTTGCGATAGCCGTATCTAATTTATCAGTGTAAGGGAAGGCACCTAGATATCAAGACTGACCGCCAATTCTTGGGTTACTGTTTTACATGTAAATGGTGGAATTGTTCGTCACACAATAACGCCTTACGGATAACCAGGCAAGCATGTTTGGTGTGATGGGGATGCGATCCCGCGAAACTCAGATCACAAGTCGCTCGCCTTAACCCACCTGGCCATGCTGGGCCAAAATATATTTGATCGGACGTGACTCGAACACGCAACCTTCTGATCTGGAGTCAGACGAGATAACATTGCGCCACCGGACCGTTTATAGTAAGCTCGGAAATGTTTTAGAGGCATCAAAATTCAGCGAAAAACTAAATATTTGGGGTGGCTTGGGTGGGGCCTTCCTGCTTCATTAGTTACTGTAGTGGCACTATACTGGTTTTTGCAAATTGTAACGAATAAAAAAACTTTATAGTTTTGTCTTGTTTTTATAATTCTAGATATAATTGTACAAACAAATGCTTTGAAAGACGATTATATTACATGCAATTACTTAACATTAGAAAGCTGTCAACTTGGGTACCTGCAAAATATTAATACCGTTTGAAGTAAATGATTATTTTCTTCTAAGTCCATATCTAAATGAAAAGTAATACATAAAATAAATGATAAATCAAACAAATTATTACGACTCGAGCGCTACTTTTCATGTTCACTCGTTATTTAGGCTCAAACAGATTTTCCTTTTTTTTTTCATTTTCAATGTCTATGGAGACGTCTAAAAGCACTTTGACTTTATCCAACTCGTGAGATAACTCGCAGTGCCTATGATAAGCAATATTATATCACAAAGTTGAAAACATATTCGAGAGGTGGAGACACAAGATGGAACAATTTCTACAAGAAACGGAATAATATAATAAAACGTGGCTGAATTAGCTCAAACCTTGAAATTGATGGACTGACGGTAACTTAGGTCTGATAGTAAAACAGATTTGTAAGTCACTGACCACTTCCAAGTACTTATATTCCTCTTCAAAATTTTACTGCTTTCTGTTTATGGTGTCTTCATTAGAACACTTCATATTTATGTAAACTTCTGAAACTCTTACATTTTTATTTACATTACATCCAGTGCTACTTGTAACTTCTGACAATATTTGTCATTACACTCTTATCAAATTTTTTATTGTTTATTTTCAGTTTTAGGCCCTCTAGTTTTCATAATCCTGATGTTTTCCTAGACATTTTATATAATGAAGGATCATGATCATTTAAAAAAAATTAAAATCCAGTTTTTTGTTGGCCAAGTACGCAAATTTCTAGGATTAACCTTTCAATTTATTAGCACTTTTATTCACCAAACATGCTCAATATAAGAAATTGAATTGTCCGAGGTCTTTCAAAATTAAAAATGGCCGATACAAAATAGAAAGCAACCCAGTACCAACAACTTCATTTACAAAAAATTGATGGTGGATTTTTTATTGAACCGTAATTTCAGGATGTTTCACGAGCAGTCTGAACAACAACTGTTTTCACATAACTTCTACTACAAAATTTCTGAAAACTCATTTTCACAACATTCAAGGATATCAAGGGTCTTAGCAGATGGTTTACTGTACGTTTGGTTGGATGTTTTATTTATCAGTAGCCTTTGTAAATACCATTTCTGAAATGTTACCCAGTCTACTTGGGTAACAAATACGAACTGGCTATTGAAACTGGTTTTATAGGTTTAACAGGCAACACAGACTTAATAAGAGGACTGTTAGAATTTTATGCCACCTGTACTTTAAATGTAAGTTTTGTTGCACTAAAGAAATGTTGACAACGGTCACATGAGAACTTAACACTGTAGCAGTTAACTTGTAGTTTGTTTATAATGTCGTAATTTTTGTTAAGCCTACACACGTTGTTTCGGTTTGGTTTTCTGAATTTTGCGCAAAAGTACACGAGGGTTATTTGCGATAGCCGTATCTAATTTAGCAGTGTAAGGGAAGGCACCTAGATATCAAGACTCACCGCCAACTCTGGGCTACTGTTTTACCACCGAATAGTGGAATTGTTCGTCACACAATAATGCCTTACGGATAACAAGGCAAGCATGTTTAGTGTGACGGGGATGCGAACCCGCGAAACTCAGATCACAAGTCGCTCGCCTTAACCCACCTGGCCATGCTGGGCCAAAATAATTCTGATCCGGACGTGACTCGAACACGCAACCTTCTGATCTGGAGTCAGACGCGCTACCATTGCGCCACCGGACCGTTTATAGTAAGCTCGGAAATGTTTTAGAGGCATCAAAATTCAGCGAAAAACCAAATAATTGGGGTGGTTTGGGTAGGGCCTTCCTGCTTCATTAGTTACTGTAGTGGCACTATATTGGTTTTTCCAAATTGTAACGAATAAAAAAACTTTATAGTTTTGCCTGTTTTGTATAATTCTAGATATAATTGTACAAACAAATGCTTTGAAAGACGATTATATTACATGCAATTACTTAACATAAGAAAGCTGTCAACTTGGGTACCTGCAAAATATTAATAGTGTTTGAAGTATATGATTATTTTCTTCTAAGTCCAAATCTAAATGAAAAGTAATACATGAAATAAATGGTAAATCAAACAAATTATTACGACACGTGCGCTACTCTTCATGTTCACTCGTAATTTAGGCTTAAGCAGATTTTCCTTTTCTTTTCCATTTTCAATGTCTTTGGAGACGTCTGGAAGCACTTTCACTTTATCCAACTCGTGAGATAACTCGCAGTGCCTATGATAAGCAATATTATATCACAAAGTTGAAAACATATTCGAGAGGTGAAGACACGATAGGGAACAATTTCTACAAGAAACGGAATAATATAATAAAACGTGGCTGAATTAGCTCAAACCTTGAAATTGATGGACTGACGGTAACTTAGGTCTGATAGTAAAACAGATTTGTAAGTCACTGACCACTTCCAAGTACTTATATTCCTCTTCAAAATTTTACTGCTTTCTGTTTAAGGTGTCTTCATTAGAACACTTCATATTTATGTAAACTTCTGACAATATTTGTCATTACACTCTTATCAAATTTTTTATTGTTTATTTTCAGTTTTAGGCCCTCTAGTTTTGATAATCCTGATGTTTTCCTAGACATTTTATATAATGAAGGATCATGATCATTTAAAAAAAAAATTTTAAATCCTGTTTTTTTGTTGGCCAAGTACGCAAATTTCTAGGATTAACCTTTCAATTTATTCGCACTTTTATTCAGCAAACATTATCACTATTAGAAATTGAATTGTCCGAGGTCTTTCAAAATTAAAAATGGCCGATACAAAATAGAAAGCAACCCAGTACCAACAACTTCATTTACAAAAAATTGATGGTGGATTTTTTATTGAACCGTAATTTCAGGATGTTTCACGAGCTGTCTGAACAACAACTGTTTTCACATAACTTTTACTTCAAAAATGTCTGAAAACTCATTTTTCACAACATTCAAGGATATCAAGGGTCTTAGCAGATGGTTTACTGTACGTTTGGTTGGATGTTTTATTTATCAGTAGCCTTTGTAAATACCATTTCTGAAATGTTACCCAGTCTACTTGGGTAACAAATACGAACTGGCTATTGAAACTGGTTTTATAGGTTTAACAGGCAACACAGACTTAATAAGAGGACTGTTAGAATTCTATGACACCTGTACTTTAAATGTAAGTTTTGTTGCACTAAAGAAATGTTGACAACGGTCACATGAGAACTTAACACTGTAGCAGTTAACTTGTAGTTTGATTATAATGTCGTAATTTTGTTAAGCCTACACACGTCGTTTCGGTTTGGTTTTCTGAATTTTGCGCAAAAGTACACGAGGGTTATTTGCGATAGCCGTATCTAATTTAGCAGTGTAAGGGAAGGCACCTAGATATCAAGACTCACCGCCAACTCTGGGCTACTGTTTTACCAGCGAATAGTGGAATTGTTCGTCACACAATAACGCCTTACGGATAACAAGGCAAGCATGTTTGGTGTGACGGGGATGCCAACCCGCGAAACTCAGATCACAAGTCGCTCGCCTTAACCCACCTGGCCATGCTGGGCCAAAATAATTTTGATCCGGACGTGACTCGAACACGCAACCTTCTGATCTGGAGTCAGACGCGATACCATTGCGCCACCGGACCGTTTATAGTAAGCTCGGAAATGTTTTAGAGGCATCAAAATTCAGCGAAAACTAAATAATTGGGGTGGTTTGGGTAGGGCCTTCCTGCTTCATTAGTTACTGTAGTGGCACTATATTGGTTTTGCAAATTGTAACGAATAAAAAAACTTTATAGTTTTGTCTGTTTTTATAATTCTAGATATAATTGTACAAACAAATGCTTTGAAAGACGATTATATTACATGCAATTACTTAACATAAGAAAGCTGTCAACTTGGGTACCTGCAAAATATTAATAGTGTTTGAAGTATATGATTATTTTCTTCTAAGTCCATATCTAAATGAAAAGTAATACATAAAATAAATGATAAATCAAACAAATTATTACGACACGTGCGCTACTTTTCATGTTCACTCGTTATTTAGGCTTAAGCAGATTTTCGTTTTCTTTTTCACTTTCAATGTCTTTGGAGACATCTGGGAGCACTTTGACTTTATCCAACTCGTCATATAACACGCAGTGCCTTTGATAAGCAATATTATATCACAAAGTTGAAAACATATTCGAGAGGTGAAGACACGATAGGGAACAATTTCTACAAGAAACGGAATAATATAATAAAACGTGGCTGAATTAGCTCAAACCTTGAAATTGATGGACTGACGGTAACTTAGGTCTGATAGTAAAACAGATTTGTAAGTCACTGACCACTTCCAAGTACTTATATTCCTCTTCAAAATTTTACTGCTTTCTGTTTAAGGTGTCTTCATTAGAACACTTCATATTTATGTAAACTTCTGACAATATTTGTCATTACACTCTTATCAAATTTTTTATTGTTTATTTTCAGTTTTAGGCCCTCTAGTTTTGATAATCCTGATGTTTTCCTAGACATTTTATATAATGAAGGATCATGATCATTTAAAAAAAAAATTTTAAATCCTGTTTTTTTGTTGGCCAAGTACGCAAATTTCTAGGATTAACCTTTCAATTTATTCGCACTTTTATTCAGCAAACATTATCACTATTAGAAATTGAATTGTCCGAGGTCTTTCAAAATTAAAAATGGCCGATACAAAATAGAAAGCAACCCAGTACCAACAACTTCATTTACAAAAAATTGATGGTGGATTTTTTATTGAACCGTAATTTCAGGATGTTTCACGAGCTGTCTGAACAACAACTGTTTTCACATAACTTTTACTTCAAAAATGTCTGAAAACTCATTTTTCACAACATTCAAGGATATCAAGGGTCTAAGCAGATGGTTTACTGTACGTTTGGTTGGATGTTTTATTTATCAGTAGCCTTTGCAGATACCATTTCTGAAATGTTACCCAGTCTACTAGGATAACAAATACCAACTGGCTCTTAAAACTGGCTTTATAGGTTTAACAGGCAACACAGACTTAATAAGAGGACTGTTAGAATTCTATGCCACCTGTTCTTTAAATGTAAGTTTTGTTGCACTAAAGAAATAAAATTTTGTAATTTTTGTTAAGCCTACACACGTCGGGTTTGGTTTTCTGATTTTGCCGTAGGGTTATTTGCGATAGCCGTATCTAATTTACTGGAAGGAAGGCACCTAGATATCAGACCCACCGCCAACTCTTGGGTTACTATTTTACCATGCGTATGGTGGAATTGTTCGTCACACAATAACGCCTTACGGATGACAAGGCAAGCATGTTTGGTGTGACGGGGATGCGAACAAGCGAAACTCAGATCACAAGTCGCTCGCCTTAACCCACCTGGCCATGCTGGGCCAAAATATATTTGATCCGGACGTGACTCGAACACGCAACCTTCTGATCTGGAGTCAGACGAGATAACATTGCGCCACCGAACCGTTTATAGGAAGCTCGGAAATGTTTTAGAGGCATCAAAATTCAGCGAAAAACTAAATATTTGGGGTGGCTTGTGTGGGGCCTTCCTGCTTCATTAGTTACTGTAGTGGCACTATACTGGTTTTTGCAAATTGTAACGAATAAAAAAACTTTATAGTTTTGTCTTGTTTTTATAATTCTAGATATAATTGTACAAACAAATGCTTTGAAAGACGATTATATTACATGCAATTACTTAACATTAGAAAGCTGTCAACTTGGGTACCTGCAAAATATTAATACCGTTTGAAGTAAATGATTATTTTCTTCTAAGTCCATATCTAAATGAAAAGTAATACATAAAATAAATGATAAATCAAACAAATTATTACGACACGTGCGCTACTTTTCATGTTCACTCGTTATTTAGGCTTAAGCAGATTTTCGTTTTCTTTTTCACTTTCAATGTCTTTGGAGACGTCTGGGAGCACTTTGACTTTATCCAACTCGTGATATAACACGCAGTGCCTTTGATAAGCAATATTATATCACAAAGTTGAAAACATATTCGAGAGGTGAAGACACGATAGGGAACAATTTCTACAAGAAACGGAATAATATAATAAAACGTAGCTGAATTAGCTCAAACCTTGAAATTGATGGACTGACGGTAAGTTAGGTCTGATAGTAAAACAGATTTGTAAGTCACTGACCACTTCCAAGTACTTATATTCCTCTTCAAAATTTTACTGCTTTCTGTTTATGGTGTCTTCATTGGAACAATTCATATTTATGTAAACTTCTGAAACTCCTTACATTTTTATTTACATTACATCCAGTGCTACTTGTAACTTCTGACAATATTTGTCATTACACTCTTATCAAATTTTTATTGTTTATTTTCAGTTTTAGGCCCTTTAGTTTTCATAATCCTGATGTTTTCCTAGACATTTTATATAATGAAGGATCATGATCATTTAAAAAAAAAATTAAAAATCCAGTTTTTTGTTGGCCAAGTACGCAAATTTCTAGGATTAACCTTTCAATTTATTAGCACTTTTATTCACCAAACATGCTCAATATAAGAAATTGAATTGTCCGAGGTCTTTCAAAATTAAAAATGGCCGATACAAAATAGAAAGCAACCCAGTACCAACAACTTCATTTACAAAAAATTGATGGTGGATTTTTTATTGAACCGTAATTTCAGGATGTTTCACGAGCAGTCTGAACAACAACTGTTTTCACATAACTTCTACTACAAAAATTTCTGAAAACTCATTTTTCACAACATTCAAGGATATCAAGGGTCTTAGCAGATGGTTTACTGTACGTTTGGTTGGATGTTTTATTTATCAGTAGCCTTTGTAAATACCATTTCTGAAATGTTACCCAGTCTACTTGGGTAACAAATACGAACTGGCTATTGAAACTGGTTTTATAGGTTTAACAGGCAACACAGACTTAATAAGAGGACTGTTAGAATTCTATGCCACCTGTACTTTAAATGTAAGTTTTGTTGCACTAAAGAAATGTTGACAACGGTCACATGAGAACTTAACACTGTAGCAGTTAACTTGTAGTTTGATTATAATGTCGTAATTTTTGTTAAGCCTACACACGTCGTTTCGGTTTGGTTTTCTGAATTTTGCGCAAAAGTACACGAGGGTTATTTGCGATAGCCGTATCTAATTTATCAGTGTAAGGGAAGGCACCTAGATATCAAGACTGACCGCCAATTCTTGGGTTACTGTTTTACCACCGAATGGTGGAATTGTTCGTCACACAATAACGCCTTACGGATAACCAGGCAAGCATGTTTGGTGTGATGGGGATGCGATCCCGCGAAACTCAGATCACAAGTCGCTCGCCGTAACCCACCTGGACATGCTGGGCCAAAATATATTTGATCGGGATGTGACTGGAACACGCAACCTTCTGATCTGGTGTCAGACGCGATACCATTGCGCCACCTTCCGTTTATAGGAAGCTCGAAAACGTTTTAGAGGCATCAAAATTCAGCGAAAAACGAAATATTTGGGGTGGCTTGGGTGGGGCCTTCCTGCTTCATTAGTTACTGTAGTGGCACTATATTGGTTTTGCAAATTGTAACGAATAAAAAAACTTTATAGTTTTGTCTTGTTTTTTATAATTCTAGATATAATTGTACAAACAAATGCTTTGAAAGACGATTATATTACATGCAATTACTTAACATTAGAAAGCTGTCAACTTGGGTACCTGCAAAATATTAATACTGTTTGAAGTAAATGATTATTTTCTTCTAAGTCCACATCTAAATGAAAAGTAACACACTAAAATAAATGATAAACAAACAAATTATTACGACACGTGCGCTACTTTTCATGTTCACTCGTTATTTAGGCTTAAGCAGATTTTCCTTTTCTTTTCACTTTCAATGTCTTTGGAGACGTCTGGGAGCACTTTGACTTTATCCAACTCGTGATATAACACGCAGTGCCTTTGATAAGCAATATTATATCACAAAGTTGAAAACATATTCGAGAGGTGAAGACACGATAGGGAACAATTTCTACAAGAAACGGAATAATATAATAAAACGTGGCTGAATTAGCTCAAACCTTGAAATTGATGGACTGACGGTAACTTAGGTCTGATAGTAAAACAGATTTGTAAGTCACTGACCACTTCAAAGTACTTATATTCCTCTTCAAAATTTTACTGCTTTCTGTTTATGGTGTCTTCATTAGAACAATTCATATTTATGTAAACTTCTGAAACTCCTTACATTTTTATTTACATTACATCCAGTGCTACTTGTAACTTCTGACAATATTTGTCATTACACTCTTATCAAATTTTTTATTGTTTATTTTCAGTTTTAGGCCCTCTAGTTTTCATAATCCTGATGTTTTCCTAGACATTTTATATAATGAAGGATCATGATCATTTAAAAAAAAAATTTAAAATCCAGTTTTTTTGTTGGCCAAGTACGCAAATTTCTAGGATTAACCTTTCAATTTATTAGCACTTTTATTCACCAAACATGCTCAATATAAGAAATTGAATTGTCCGAGGTCTTTCAAAATTAAAAATGGCCGATACAAAATAGAAAGCAACCCAGTACCAACAACTTCATTTACAAAAAATTGATGGTGGATTTTTTATTGAACCGTAATTTCAGGATGTTTCACGAGCAGTCTGAACAACAACTGTTTTCACATAACTTCTACTACAAAAATTTCTGAAAACTCATTTTTCACAACATTCAAGGATATCAAGGGTCTTAGCAGATGGTTTACTGTACGTTTGGTTGGATGTTTTATTTATCAGTAGCCTTTGTAAATACCATTTCTGAAATGTTACCCAGTCTACTTGGGTAACAAATACGAACTGGCTATTGAAACTGGTTTTATAGGTTTAACAGGCAACACAGACTTAATAAGAGGACTGTTAGAATTCTATGACACCTGTACTTTAAATGTAAGTTTTGTTGCACTAAAGAAATGTTGACAACGGTCACATGAGAACTTAACACTGTAGCAGTTAACTTGTAGTTTGATTATAATGTCGTAATTTTTGTTAAGCCTACAGACATCGTTTCGGTTTGGTTTTCTGAATTTTGCGCAAAAGTACACGAGGGTTATTTGCGATAGCCGTATCTAATTTAGCAGTGTAAGGGAAGGCACCTAGATATCAAGACTCACCGCCAACTCTGGGCTACTGTTTTACCACCGAATAGTGGAATTGTTCGTCACACAATAATGCCTTACGGATAACAAGGCAAGCATGTTTGGTGTGACGGGGATGCGAACCCGCGAAACTCAGATCACAAGTCGCTCGCCTTAACCCACCTGGCCATGCTGGGCCAAAATAATTCTGATCCGGACGTGACTCGAACACGCAACCTTCTGATCTGGAGTCAGACGCGCTACCATTGCGCCACCGGACCGTTTATAGTAAGCTCGGAAATGTTTTAGAGGCATCAAAATTCAGCGAAAAACCAAATAATTGGGGTGGTTTGGGTAGGGCCTTCCTGCTTCATTAGTTACTGTAGTGGCACTATATTGGTTTTTCCAAATTGTAACGAATAAAAAAACTTTATAGTTTTGTCTGTTTTGTATAATTCTAGATATAATTGTACAAACAAATGCTTTGAAAGACGATTATATTACATGCAATTACTTAACATAAGAAAGCTGTCAACTTGGGTACCTGCAAAATATTAATACTGTTTGAAGTATATGATTATTTTCTTCTAAGTCCACGTCTAAATGAAAAGTAATACATAAAATAAATGATAAACAAACAAATTATTACGACACGTGCGCTACTTTTCATGTTCACTCGTTATTTAGGCTTAAGCAGATTTTCCTTTTCTTTTTCACTTTCAATGTCTTTGGAGACATCTGGGAGCACTTTGACTTTATCCAACTCGTCATATAACACGCAGTGCCTTTGATAAGCAATATTATATCACAAAGTTGAAAACATATTCGAGAGGTGAAGACACGATAGGGAACAATTTCTACAAGAAACGGAATAATATAATAAAACGTGGCTGAATTAGCTCAAACCTTGAAATTGATGGACTGACGGTAACTTAGGTCTGATAGTAAAACAGATTTGTAAGTCACTGACCACTTCAAAGTACTTATATTCCTCTTCAAAATTTTACTGCTTTCTGTTTATGGTGTCTTCATTGGAACAATTCATATTTATGTAAACTTCTGAAACTCCTTACATTTTTATTTACATTACATCCAGTGCTACTTGTAACTTCTGACAATATTTGTCATTACACTCTTATCAAATTTTTTATTGTTTATTTTCAGTTTTAGGCCCTCTAGTTTTCATAATCCTGATGTTTTCCTAAACATTTTAATTTATGAAGGATCATGATTATTTAAAAAAAAAATTAAAAATCCAGTTTTTTTGTTGGCCAAGTACGCAAATTTCTAGGATTAACCTTTCAATTTATTAACACTTTTATTCACCAAACATGCTCAATATAAGAAATTGAATTGTCCGAGGTCTTTCAAAATTAAAAATGACCGATACAAAATAGAAAGCAACCCAGTACCAACAACTTCATTTACAAAAAATTGATGGTGGATTTTTTATTGAACCGTAATTTCAGGATGTTTCACGATCAGTCTGAACAACAACTGTTTTCACATAACTTCTACTACAAAAATTTCTGAAAACTCATTTTTCACAACATTCAAGGATATCAAGGGTCTTAGCAGATGGTTTACTGTACGTTTGGTTGGATGTTTTATTTATCAGTAGCCTTTGTAAATACCATTTCTGAAATGTTACCCAGTCTACTTGGGTAACAAATACGAACTGGCTGTTGAAACTGGTTTTATAGGTTTAACAGGCAACACAGACTTAATAAGAGGACTGTTAGAATTCTATGCCACCTGTACTTTAAATGTAAGTTTTGTTGCACTAAATAAATGTTGACAACGGTCACATGAGAACTTAACACTGTAGCAGTTAAATTGTAGTTTGATTATAATGTCGTAATTTTTGTTAAGCCTACACACGTCGTTTCATGAAGTAACATTTCTTTCATACACTAGGATATTTTCTATTAGTATTTTGTACTAATACACTTATTTCTGTCAGTTTTTGTAAATTCATACCTTGTTAATTTTAGAAATAAAGCACTTAGTAAGATTTTGATATTACTTATGATGTGATTTAGTTAAAACATTGTGATATAACACAAGACGTGGAAAGTGTATTAATTATTTTTGTGAGTATTAAAGAAAGTGTATCACACATTCCTGTGAGTAGATAACTCAGAATAATATGCAACACACATTCTACTAATAGCACACACCTTCCATAATACCACGTAGTTACCTACATACTATCAATCCCAAATCAAGTTCAACACCAAATACCAAATGTATTTAACTCTAGTTACCAGCAGTCTGAATTAAATAATCAAACCACTTGACGTAATGACTAGTTTTTGTTTTAATTTCGCGCAAAGGTACACGAGGGCTATCTGCGTTAGCCATCCCTAATTTGACAGTGTAAGACTAGAGGGAAGGTAGCTATTCATCACCACCTACTGCCAACTCTTGGGGTACTCTTTTACCAACGAATAGTGGGATTGACCATCATATTATAACACCCCCACGACTGAAAGGGAGAGCATGTTTGTGTGATCGATATTCAAACCCGCAATCCTCAGATTACGAGTCGAACGCCTTAACCCATCTGGTCATGCTGGGCCGACAGGATGACTAGAAACCCACTGGAAGTAACAATGTATTCTAAAGACAGCTCATGTGGATATTAAAACTTTAATTAAAATGAAACACAGAATGTTCCAACCTCCTTAGGTCAACATCTGATTTTTTGTTCAACCTGAAGATGATCTAAGAAGGTTAATATATTGTTCTGACTTTATTTTACCCACACCAGCTGTCATTAGTATACATTTAAACAATCTGATAATCAGTTGTTTTAAATTCTTTTGGAAATACTATGACTTACAGGTACTCTAACAGACCGTACTGTTATCTTTGAATTTATAAGTGTTGTGTTGTACGAAGACAATTTGACAAAGCACTTACTCTTTCAAAATTTATGTTTAGTTTGACCTTCTGAGACTTAAAATGTTTAATTCCCCATAAGATATTTTATTAAGAACTTTGAAAACAAGTGTCTTCAGACATTTTTTTAACTTTTATTTAAATTTAAAAGTTATTACACTTAGGACAGTCAATCTGTTTTTTTCTTAGTACAACAGGTCTTTGATTACAAAGATACAAATTTGCTGCTTGGGTTTAGTCCAATTTCTCACCTAACTTATAGCTTTCAACTACTTCAAAGCTGGAAAAATTAAAAACCAATAAATAAAATAAACATTAATAATTTATTTCTCAAAATTAATCTTTATACATAAGCTAGATTTGGCCTGGATTCTTCACTAAAAATATTAAATAAAAAATTTTGTTTAGTTTTAAGCAAAAAGATATAATTATGAAATCACAGTAATACATTAAAATTTAGTTTTGTTACATTTCTATATTACTTTAATACATTTAAGATTATATAAATAAATATTTAGCAGGAATCTTACTATATTCAGTAAAAATAAACATAAAACAGCCTACTGGAATACGTTTTTATTAATTAGAATTTTCAGTATTGCATTTATACAGTTTCTTTAACATTTACTCTTTAAGAAAGCCACTGAGGGCGTTCTTATTCCAAATATTTAAATGTAGGAGTATTTTGGCTGTATACAATATACTGTATAACAGCACTAAAATATTTTATATTGACCATACAGCTTAACACGATGACCGTGAAAGCAAAAACTGAACAAATTATGAATACAAAAAAAAAGCAACAAATGTGATCATTACATTGCTTTACGGCAGCGACGGAAACCTGTGTTAATCAAGTATAACTTTTATATTCATTACAGAATAAATTGTCATTGCATCTGTCAAATTATTTTTACTCACATACAGACTTTTCGGTCAGGTATACTATATGAAGATATGTGTGTGTGTGTGTGTGTGTGTCAGTATGCACACACACACACACACACACACACAAATATGCATTCAGTGTAATATGTGTCTGTTACGTGGTATTGAATATTTACTAAATATGTAATGTTAGGGTAAAATACATCATATGTATTGTGCTAGCCATCGGAAACCTTCACCATAACCTTGTCTCTTCAGCACACTGCACATGAAGAGCTCGAGAGGTCGTCCTGGAAGTTCGGATCTCGGAACTTTATTCTAAAACAGAATAAATTATGCTTTACTTCATCTAACAAAGTAATTATCAATATACTAAACTGAATATTTATATAAAACTAAGACATTTTTATTTCAAAACTTCTTTTAAAAATAATTTAAGATACAAATGTAACTACATCTTGTCATCATGTGCATCTGAAATGAAAACTGACACGTAAAACAAACCCACAAAAAACTAACATATAACCAAGTTAACCAACATGCTCATAATCTTTTCTCAAAGTTTAGCGTCCTTTTCTCTTGCACAATTGTGGGGTTAAAAACTGACCAGTTACACCAGGTCACACTACCTTTTGAGTCAGCATAACAAAAGAACATCTGTTTGCCAGTTCATTTAAACTTCACCCCAAAAGGGTGAGGAAGTAAAAGAAAAGTGAAGAGAAACATTTTATTTGAGAAGTGCAGCACTCAAATGGCTTCACTTCTTATATCATTGTATTAGTTCCTACCGTGATAAGGAAGGAACTAATACTTAACAATTCTATTTGACTAACACTGATGCAAATAACTTAGTCGTTCCTATTTAAAAAAGACACACCAGAAATCACCAGACTACAAAACAGTAGTAGCATCTGAAACAGATAAAAGAATCAATTTCATTTCTCCACCATGTTGAACAGGAAAAGTAGAGTCAGAGATGATCTCAGATGCGGGCTTAAGTTTAGAATAGGGAAAGGTTTAGGAAGTCAGACATGCTCTCAGTGGTAACATTGTCTGGGGAAAGGTTCAGGAAGTCAGACATGACCCCAGCAATTAATCCGAAGGAAGGGTTTATAAGTTGTATTGATTTCAATGGTCCTACAAACCACAGTGATCAGTCCACAGATAAGCAGACAATATCTTCTGATGCTAGGATCAGTCTTAATGGAGTAATGTTGAAACCAGAAGTGAAGAATTATTATCATAATAAAAAGTTAATAATTTTCACAGAAACAAAAAACATTACGAATGACTTAAAAAAAAACCATTGCAGAAGTAATACAGCAGTAGGAAGGAACTTTGTAAATGTGAAGACAAACTACTAACAAATAACCTACAACAAGTGTTCAGGTTGGCAACAGGAGTGCCATACCTATAGATAGTTACTCAGAGTGACATACGTGTCACTTAATATACTGTGGTTTCAAAGTCTAATTTAGCTGGAATCACTATAGAAGTGGCTCTATTGCTCAGTGAGTTTCTCTATCAAAACAAAACAGGATCGAAAAAGAGAAATCCTGCAAACAACAGTTTCTACCAACTGAATGAAAAGATTAACCTTCTGGCATTTAATGTACCACACAGCCGCAGTCTCAACTACAGTAACAGTTAAACCACTTGTAACAAGTCACAAGTACATGAGATTACATATACTATAATACAGAACCCTTATATTATATTATGGTGTGAAATGTACTGTCATCTTAACTTGAATCAGATTGCAAAAACTATAATATAGAGTCCTTTTTATTGAGCATGCAAGTACATTAAATTGAGTAACATAAAACAAACATATGGTTATCACAAATAGTGACCTTATTAAGATATACAAACCCCAAATCCTTTCTTAACTCAAGTACAAACACACACATAATTTAATACTACAAGGAGATAAAGAAACATCAACAAATTTACCTTTCCCGTTGTCTGTCCAAACAGTCCAAAATAAGCTCTCATTTCATCTTCACTGGCTGCTCCAGGTTTATCGATTTTATTTCCCAAAATAAGCACGGGACAGTTGGCTAACTGTTCATCGGTTAACAAACTCTGGGCAACGTCAAGAGAAAGATGTACAAACTTTATTTTACACAGTGTACAGTCCAAGAAGACAGTATATATAAAGGTATCTACATCTATGACAAGCTGACTGTTATTACAATGCTTCCATTTAGTGTGAAACATAAAGACATTCAGCAACTTTTCTGGTAAAAATTTACAATGTAAATTTCATGACTAACAGATCTAGAAAGCTAAAGTTCTATAACCTCATAAGATCAATTTTCATAACACTGTTCAGAGCCTAATATTCAGAATGACACAAAATCCACATACTGTTAGGTACCATTCCTCGGCCAAACAGTTAAACATTGTAAAGGTTTGAATTTCTGACACCGTAATGCTACAGAAACATATTTGTTTCTTTCCTCTGCTGTATCAGAAATATTTACCTGATTAAGCAAATAAAGTCTTGATCTAATTATTAAAACTTATTTAATTTGTCCAATTATGCTAAACACAGAAAAAATGTCTCACAGAAGATGAAAAAAAACATTTGGCAATACGTCACTACGAAACCTGAGATACACTTTAATATTTCGTTTCCTCTAATCAAATCTAGTTAAAAACATCTAAAAAAAACACAAGCATTGCACAATAGCTTCTGTTTCATTCTACAAATCATGCAAGTTTTTTGAACATTTATGTTGTGTTCATAGTGTAAGTGTTTATTAAGTTTGTACTTTAATTTGTCCAGAAAAAACATAATTGCAATATTTTGTTGGTTGAATGGTGTAAATAATTACATTTAGTCATTTAAGATATTCAACAACTCAACTGTGGAACATTATTTATGATATTCTGTGTTATTAACAATCTACAGCACATGTAAAAAAACATTTTACTCCATTGGTCATGGATAGAAACACGAGTTGTTTTGCCTCTGTAAGTCATCCAAACAACTTTCTACAAGGAACACCTTGTGGTTGTGGATGTGTCCCAAGAATATTTTGCCTTAAGAAATGGGCTACATGGTCGCAGATATTGACAAAAAATGTTCTATTATTGGCCTCCTATAGGGTCAGAGGTATGCTACAAAAGTGATGGTCAAATATAACTTTTCAGTGAGATAAGAAGAGCTGTATGCTTGATAATGAACGTTGTTGACGAGTTGCCTTCTCTCTAGTCTGTGAAATCAAAATCAGGGATGGTGCTGTGCAGACAGTCTTTGTGCTGATTTGCACAAACATTCTAAAACAAACAAATTACACAGGTGCATTTCCCTTCAGACTAAAACTTATTTCTCATTTTATTAATGTTTTCCTCACAGTTGATGTTTAAAACATAATGTAACGTACAACATGCAAAAACAAGCAATGGATTATACTAATTATTTTTTAATTAACTGACAAAATAAAATACACGTTTTTTTTTACATGTACACAAGTTTATAGGATGAATTAAAATTATCTGTAAAAATTAAACATACAAGAAGGACAATGCACTATGCTTTGCATTTTGTATGAAAATATTCAAAAGCTATTTGCACTAGCCCTTTTAGGTTAGGCTTGAACTTGACACAGGGTTAAATGGGAGCTTTCAGTAGTTGTTCCTAGTTTAAGCAGTCATAGGCTACAGGGAAGACAGTTAGTTAACACTAACCCCATAAACTATTGGGTTCCTCCACTACCAATGAATCACCACCACATTAGAACACCCCACACAGCTGAAAGCACACCCATGTTTAGTGATAGGAAAGCAAACCCACAATCCTCAGATTGAGAGTTGAGCACCTTAACCACCTAGTCAAGCAGCAAGTCAACACCACCCACCATCAATTCTTACACTACTTTAATTAAATAGAGGGTTGTGACTGTCACTCTAATATTGAATTTTATTTTATCAGTGACAGGATGGGAGCCACAGAACCTCAATTCTACAGTCTAGTATGTTGACCACTGGGCAACATTTGGCCAAGGACAAGAAAACTAGACAGTTGACAGGACATAGATGTGATTGTTACCATATTTCTTTTTATCAAGACATGCTTTGAGTATACTTTACAATATTTATAAACCATTTACAATTCATTCAAATAACAAATGAACAGAGATTAAGTGGTCAGCGTGAATACTGCCTTCCAACTAAAACATTTTTTATAGTATTGTACAATCTGTTAGTGCAAAAAAATTACCAAGGTTTAAAAATCTATTAAATTTTTAAAATGCAACTGACAAAACCACATTATATGAAACATTACCGTTTACAAATATCAATTCTCTCAAGATAGCATTGTGCTTTACAACAGTTTCTCAGGGTTACGAACTCCAAATATAGAAAAACAATAAGTACAAGTTACATTACTGTTCATTTTACTATTTACCAATCACAAAAAAATACCACATTTTATCAGCTTTTTATTTTTAAATATGGCTCACATAAATATCACTCACAGTATAACTTTACTGTAAGGTGTATACATACAACTGTAGTGTGCAAGAGACAACACGAATGTCACTAACTAATGACTACGGCCACATGTTACTAATATTTTAGTGTTCGAATAGTGGAAGCTATCACTGGTAATTAGCAAGTTCATGTTTATATATTGTCGTGTCTTTGCCCCATCATGACCAACAGCACAAGCTACCCAAGACTGCATGTACTTAATGTATACAAGACAGCTTGTATGGGAAGTATGAATCACTGGACAGTTCAAGAGTCACAAGACATTTATGGGTTGTTGTTTCAGCTATTAGCACAGTTTATTTAGGCCTAGAGTTCAAAAACGTTCTGAATTTCAATTAACGCTACATATTCTGTAATTTCTAAATTTGTACCAACAGCAAACATAGAACCATGAGAATTAGTTGTTTTTGAAACTTGGCAGAATGTGCAATTTTATCAAATTATTACATTAAATTGGACCAATTGTGCAAGTTTATATACCAAATATCTTGTTTAATAAAATCTGCAAGTCATCACCCAATCCCAAAAGAAATCAGTGGACTAGAAATTCCATCAATAAGATCCCAACAAAAACATTTCTGAGTTTTTTTCTTCTTGGAGTTTTTATAATTTTGTGTTGGTTTAGAATCTTGATGAAAGTTAAAAATGTTTGAAACATTTGTAAGTAAATGAAATAAAATGTATACTAACACTTTTAAATATTCATGACAGCAGTACCTAGGGGAACAGTGGTAAGTCTACAGATTGACAACTGTATACTAACACTTTTAAATATTCATGACAGCAGTACCTAGGGGAACAGTGGTAAGTCTACAGATTGACAACTGTATACTAACACTTTTAAATATTCATGACAGCAGTACCTAGGGGAACAGTGGTAAGTCTACAGATTGACAACTGTATACTAACACTTTTAAATATTCATGACAGCAGTACCTAGGGGAACAGTGGTAAGTCTACAGATTGACAACTGTATACTAACACTTTTAAATATTTATGACAGCAGTACCTAGGGGAACAGTGGTAAGTCTACAGATTGACAACTGTATACTAACACTTTTAAATATTCATGACAGCAGTACCTAGGGGAACAGTGGTAAGTCTACAGATTGACAACTGTATACTAACACTTTTAAATATTCATGACAGCAGTACCTAGGGGAACAGTGGTAAGTCTACAGATTGACAACTGTATACTAACACTTTTAAATATTCATGACAGCAGTACCTAGGGGAACAGTGGTAAGTCTACAGATTGACAACATTAAAATATTGAGTTTAATTCCCCTCTCCAAATATTTATTTTTACCAAAGTTCAAACATGTAGAACATATACAACATTTTAAACACCCAACAAAAGTTTCAGAACCAAATATATTTGATCAACTTTTGGTTTTATTGATAACCAGAAGTTAGTTAACTCTAAGATGTTTTTTTTCTTGAGTTAAATCTATAAACTGTGAACCAACTCACAACAAAAAAAACTTACATTCAGTTCCACTTTTGACTCTGAAAATCTTTCTCTGTCAAATGCATCAATTAGAAAAACAATCGCATCAACAGCAGGAAAGTAATCTCTCCATACTCTTCTGGCTGGAGAAAAAGATAAAATATTCTGAGCAAAGACTACACATAATACAGCAAAACTTTATTAGTCCAAGACTACATGTAATACAGCAAAACTTTCTTAGTCCAAGACTACATGTAATACAGCAAAACTTTCTTAGTCCAAGACTACATGTAATACAGCAAAACTTTCTTAGTCCAAAACTACATGTAATACAGTAAAACTTTATTAGTCCAAAACTACATGTGATACAGTAAAACTTTATTAGTCCAAGACTACATGTAATACAGTAAAACTTTCTTAGTCCAAGACTACATGCAATACAGTAAAACTTTTAGTCCAAGACTATATGTAATACAGTAAAACTTTATTAGTCCAAGACTACACGTAATACAGCAAAACTTTATTAGTCCAAGACTACATGTAATACAGTAAAACTTTCTTAGTCCAAGACTACACGTAATACAGCAAAACTTTATTAGTCCAAGACTACATGTAATACAGTAAAACTTTCTTAGTCCAAGACAACATGTGATACAGTAAAACTTTATTAGTCCAAGACTACATGTAATACAGTAAAACTTTCTTAGTCCAAGACTACATGTAATACAGTAAAACTTTTAGTCCAAGACTATATGTAATACAGTAAAACTTTATTAGTCCAAGACTACACGTAATACAGCAAAACTTTATTAGTCCAAGACTACATGTAATACAGTAAAACTTTATTAGTCCAAGACTATATGTAATACAGTAAAACTTTATTAGTCCAAGACTACACGTAATACAGCAAAACTTTATTAGTCCAAGACTACATGTAATACAGTAAAACTTTCTTAGTCCAAGACTACATGTAATACAGTAAAACTTTTAGTCCAAGACTACATGTAATACAGTAAAACTTTCTTAGTCCAAGACTACATGTAATACAATAAAACTTTATTAGTCCAAGACTACATGTAATACAGCAAAACTTTCTTAGTCCAAGACTACATGTAATACAGTAAAACTTTATTAGTCCAAGACTACATGTAATACAGCAAAACTTTCTTAGTCCAAGACTACATGTAATACAGTAAAACTTTATTAGTCCAAGACTACATGTAATACAGCAAAACTTTATTAGTCCAAGACTACATGTAATAGAGCAAAACTTTATTAGTCCAAGACTAATAAAGATAGGTGTAACATTATTGTACATGTAACATTGTAATCTTGACTAACACTTGTTATATTAATAAACCACTACACAAAGTACGAGATAGGTGTAACATTATTGTACATGTAACATTGTAATCTTGACTAACACTTGTTATATTAATGGACCACTACACAAAGTACGAGATAGGTGTAACATTTTTGTACATGTAAACATTGTAATCTTGACTAACACTTGTTATATCAATGGACCACTACACAAAGTACGAGATAGGTGTAACATTATTGTACATGTAACATTGTAATCTTGACTAACACTTGTTATATTAATGGGCCACTACACAAAGTACGAGATAGGTGTAACATTATTGCACATGCAACATTGTAATCTTGACTAACACTTGTTATATTAATGGACCACTACACAAAGTACGAGATAGGTGTAACATTATTGCACATGCAACATTGTAATCTTGACTAACACTTGTTATATTAATGGACCACTACACAAAGTACGAGATAGGTGTAACATTGTAATCTTGACTAACACTTGTTATATTAATGGGCCACTACACAAAGTACTAGATAGGTGTAACATTATTGTACATGCAACATTGTAATCTTGACTAACACTTGTTATATTAATGGACCACTACACAAAAAGTGAGATAGGTGTAACATTATTGTACATGCAACATTGTAATCTTGACTAACACTTGTTATATTAATGGACCACTACACAAAGTACAAGATAGGTGTAACATTATTGTACATGTAACATTGTAATCTTGACTAACACTTGTTATATTAATGGACCACTACACAAAGTACGAGATAGGTGTAACATTATTGTACATGTAACATTGTAATCTTGACTAACACTTGTTATATTAATGGACCACTACACAAAGTACGAGATAGGTGTAACATTATTGTACATGTAACATTGTAATCTTGACTAACACTTGTTATATTAATGGACCACTAAACAAAGTACGAGATAGGTGTAACATTATTGTACATGCAACATTGTAATCTTGACTAACACTTGTTATATCAATGGACCACTACACAAAGTACGAGATAGGTGTAACATTATTGCACATGCAACATTGTAATCTTGACTAACACTTGTTATATTAATGGACCACTACACAAAGTACGAGATAGGTGTAACATTATTGTACATGTAACATTGTAATCTTGACTAACACTTGTTATATTAATGGACCACTACACAAGATACGAGATAGGTGTAACATTATTGTACATGTAACATTGTAATCTTGACTAACACTTGTTATATTAATGGACCACTACACAAAGTACGAGATAGGTGTAACATTATTGCACATGCAACATTGTAATCTTGACTAACACTTGTTATATTAATGGACCACTACACAAAGTACGAGATAGGTGTAACATTATTGTACATGTAACATTGTAATCTTGACTAACACTTGTTATATTAATGGACCACTACACAAAGTACTAGATAGGTGTAACATTATTGTACATGTAACATTGTAATCTTGACTAACACTTGTTATATTAATGGACCACTACACAAAGTACGAGATAGGTGTAACATTATTGTACATGCAACATTGTAATCTTGACTAACACTTGTTATATTAATGGACCACTACACAAAAGTACTGAGATAGGTGTAACATTATTGTACATGCAACATTGTAATCTTGACTAACACTTGTTATATCAATGGACCACTACACAAAGTACGAGATAGGTGTAACATTATTGTACATGCAACATTGTAATCTTGACTAACACTTGTTATATTAATGGACCACTACACAAAGTACGAGACAGGTGTAACATTATTGTACATGTACCATTGTAATCTTGACTAACACTTGTTATATCAATGGACCACTACACAAAGTACGAGATAGGTGTAACATTATTGTACATGCAACATTTTAATCTTGACTAACACTTGTTATATTAATGGACCACTACACAAGATACGAGATAGGTGTAACATTATTGTACATGCAACATTGTAATCTTGACTAACACTTGTTATATAAATGGACCACTACACAAGATACGAGATAGGTGTAACATTATTGTTAATGTAACATTGTAATCTTGACTAACACTTGTTATATTAATGGACCACTACACAAGATACGAGATAGGTGTAACATTATTGTACATGGAACATTGTAATCTTGACTAACACTTGTTATATTAATGGACCACTACACAAGATACGAGATAGGTGTAACATTATTGTACATGCAACATTGTAATCTTGACTAACACTTGTTATATAAATGGACCACTACAGAAGATACGAGATAGGTGTAACATTATTGTTAATGTAACATTGTAATCTTGACTAACACTTGTTATATTAATGGACCACTACACAAGATACGAGATAGGTGTAACATTATTGTACATGGAACATTGTAATCTTGACTAACACTTGTTATATTAATGGACCACTACACAAGATACAAGATAGGTGTAACATTATTGTACATGTAACATTGTAATCTTGACTAACACTTGTTATATTAATGGACCACTACACAAGATACGAGATAGGTGTAACATTATTGTACATGCAACATTGTAATCTTGACTAACACTTGTTATATAAATGGACCACTACACAAGATACGAGATAGGTGTAACATTATTGTACATGTAACATTGTAATCTTGACTAACACTTGTTATATTAATGGACCACTACACAAGATACGAGATAGGTGTAACATTATTGTACATGTAACATTGTAATCTTGACTAACACTTGTTATATTAATGGACCACTACACAAGATACGAGATAGGTGTAACATTATTGTACATGTAACATTGTAATCTTGACTAACACTTGTTATATTAATGGACCACTACACAAAGTACGAGATAGGTGTAACATTATCGTACATGTAACATTTCCTTTTTTTCATATTTATTATAAAGTTAGGCTTAGCTATTTAGTAAAATGTAGACTAGATTTGTTATTTGATTTTTCCTTTTAGTGAAATGATGGTTAAATGCTATTCAGTCAACTCATGGAAAAAACATCTGGTAAATAAATAAAGAAAATGTTGAAATAGAATAATACATCGAGCAAACTGTATAAAACAAATATTACTTATATACAAGAAAATGTTGAAATAGAATAATACATCGAGCAAACTGTATAAAACAAATATTACTTATATACAAGAAAATGTTGAAATAGAATAATACATCGAGCAAACTGTATAAAACAAATAGTATTTATATACAAGAAAATGTTGAAATAGAATAATACATCGAGCAAACTGTATAAACAAATATTACTTATATACAAGAAAATGTTGAAATAGAATAATACATCGAGCAAACTGTATAAACAAATATTACTTATATACAAGAAAATGTTGAAATAGAATAATACATCGAGCAAACTGTATAAAACAAATAGTATTTATATACAAGAAAATGTTGAAATAGAATAATACATCGAGCAAACTGTATAAACAAATATTACTTATATACAAGAAAATGTTGAAATAGAATAATACATCGAGCAAACTGTATAAACAAATATTACTTATATACAAGAAAATGTTGAAATAGAATAATACATCGAGCAAACTGTATAAAACAAATAGTATTTATATACAAGAAAATGTTGAAATAGAATAATACATCGAAAGCAAACTGTATAAACAAATATTACTTATATACAAGAAAATGTTGAAATAGAATAATACATCGAAAGCAAACTGTATAAACAAATATTACTTATATACAAGAAAATGTTGAAATAGAATAATACATCGAGCAAACTGTATAAAACAAATAGTATTTATATACAAGAAAATGTTGAAATAGAATAATACATCGAGCAAACTGTATAAAACAAATAGTATTTATATACAAGAAAATGTTGAAATAGAATAATACATCGAGCAAACTGTATAAACAAATATTACTTATATACAAGAAAATGTTGAAATAGAATAATACATCGAGCAAACTGTATAAAACAAATAGTATTTATATACAAATGTTGAAATAGAATAATACATCGAGCAAACTGTATAAACAAATATTACTTATATACAAGAAAATGTTGAAATAGAATAATACATCGAGCAAACTGTATAAACAAATATTACTTATATACAAGAAAATGTTGAAATAGAATAATACATCGAGCAAACTGTATAAAACAAATAGTATTTATATACAAGAAAATGTTGAAATAGAATAATACATCGAACAAACTGTATAAACAAATATTACTTATATACAAGAAAATGTTGAAATAGAATAATACATCGAGCAAACTGTATAAACAAATATTACTTATATACAAGAAAATGTTGAAATAGAATAATACATCGAGCAAACTGTATAAAACAAATAGTATTTATATACAAGAAAATGTTGAAATAGAATAATACATCGAGCAAACTGTATAAAACAAATAGTATTTATATACAAGAAAATGTTGAAATAGAATAATACATCGAGCAAACTGTATAAACAAATATTACTTATATACAAGAAAATGTTGAAATAGAATAATACATCGAGCAAACTGTATAAACAAATATTACTTATATACAAGAAAATGTTGAAATAGAATAATACATCGAAAGCAAACTGTATAAACAAATATTACTTATATACAAGAAAATGTTGAAATAGAATAATACATCGAAAGCAAACTGTATAAACAAATATTACTTATATACAAGAAAATGTTGAAATAGAATAATACATCGAAAGCAAACTGTATAAACAAATATTACTTATATACAAGAAAATGTTGAAATAGAATAATACATCGAAAGCAAACTGTATAAACAAATATTACTTATATACAAGAAAATGTTGAAATAGAATAATACATCAAGCAAACTGTATAAACAAATATTACTTATATACAAGAAAATGTTGAAATAGAATAATACATCGAAAGCAAACTGTATAAACAAATATTACTTATATACAAGAAAATGTTGAAATAGAATAATACATCGAAAGCAAACTGTATAAACAAATATTACTTATATACAAGAAAATGTTGAAATAGAATAATACATCGAGCAAACTGTATAAACAAATATTACTTATATACAAGAAAATGTTGAAATAGAATAATACATCAAGCAAACTGTATAAACAAATATTACTTATATACAAGAAAATGTTGAAATAGAATAATACATCGAGCAAACTGTATAAACAAATATTACTTATATACAAGAAAATGTTGAAATAGAATAATACATCGAAAGCAAACTGTATAAACAAATATTACTTATATACAAGAAAATGTTGAAATAGAATAATACATCGAGCAAACTGTATAAACAAATATTACTTATATACAAGAAAATGTTGAAATAGAATAATACATCGAGCAAACTGTATAAACAAATATTACTTATATACAAGAAAATGTTGAAATAGAATAATACATCGAGCAAACTGTATAAAACAAATAGTATTTATATACAACAATCTTTGAAGGATTTGATGACAAAGAATTACCTTGGTGATGTCCTCCCAAATCAAAAGTTGTAAATTTCATATTTCCTATGCTTAACTCTTCAGAAGCTGAAAGCATAACGAATAACAAATTTATTAAAATAATTATAAAAAGAAGTGGATACTAATGTTTTAGTGGTTTGATTTTGTCACATTAGCATAAAATACACATCGACATAAAAAATGTCCAAGATATTTCTATCTCATCACCATGGTATGAATCGCATCATGTTTAAAATTATAACATTTTAAAATTTCAAAATCCTTTTTTATACCTACCGTGGATATTTTAGTTTCAGCGGATCCTTTAAGAAATTTATAAAGTAAAAAAATGAGTACTTTAACAGTTTTATTAATGCCAATTTTAGTTTTCTTGTATGATAAACACATCTTGTATCTTCACAAACTATGAACTACGACACTGCCACACAAACACTTACTTGCAAGAAGGTACTGAAACTCCTGAAAATTTGAAAGACGACACTGCCACACAAACACTTACTTGCAAGAAGGTACTGAAACTTCTGAAAATTTGAAAGAGGACACTGCCACACAAACACTTACTTGGATGAAGGGTTGGCACATGCTGAGCCATCCTGTCATCCTTGAGCATGTGCAGTAACGTTGTTTTGCCCGAGTTGTCCAAACCAAGAAAGAGCAGTTTTCCACTTTTTTTCCATAACCCTGGGTTCAAAATAAGCAATTATTTCTATATTAATAAAGAAGTTACAACTATGTACAACCATCCTGTTGGATGTACTTACCAAATTTCCCATTGGATCTGTATTTTTTTTTTTAAATGGAGTATTTCCAAAGATTTTTCAGTGAACATATGAAGCCTTTACAAAGTCAGTCTGAATAAAAGATGCTTTTCACAGTAAGAATATCTTATTAAATGTTTCTATTAAAAACAGAAATATTTTCATTTTTCATGTTTCTGTAACCTTCTCAGTGAATATCAGAAGTTTTATTTCAGTAAAAATCTATATTTTGTATGTTATTTTTTGTACTTTAACACTAAGTGCAGCCGAACCACCAACACACACTGAAAGGAAAAGTTAAAAATATGAAACAAATTAGCATCATTTTTCTTCTTTACCTGCATCATTTGTTACTAGATCATTCCATTAATTACGCTCACAAGTTCAGCTGGCAATCTTTTTCACAATTTTTTCTTTTAATTTTTTCTGTTTCAGAGTCAGACTTTCTTCTACAGAACCTTTTTATTACTCTGTGAAAAGCAATAAATCATGACAAGAGCCAATTAACTACTTATCCCCACAAATAAAGTAAACAAACTGATCAGGTTACATTTTAGTTTTCAATTTTATAGTATTTTATTTTTGTCACCTAATACAAGTTCATCTTTACATTTCAGAACAATGTCTTGAAACCCCTGTAATTCACCCAACTTTCTAATTAGGCTATAAGTAAGTTACAGAAAATATTGTTACTGCTAGAACCTTAATCGAGTTGCATCCAACTTTTCTTGCAAACTACTATCTTTAATTGCCAAAAATAAAAGAAAAATATCTTAACATTTCTGTACATTATAATATGCTCTTTCTATTGGTTATAATCATGTCCATCAAACATGTAGAAGAGATGTAGATAACAGACATTTAAATGCATAAAAATGCATATCAATAAATTTGGCAGCAAATCAAGGTAGGAGGTTGAAACTGTACATTCTATCTTTAAATTATGTGTAGTTTGTGTTTATAATCAGTCGCAAGCCTCAACACCTATTTGGAGAATAAATTTTGAAAATGAGAAATCAAAGCCAGATGTGATGTGAGAAAGATTAGGTAGAACTGGTTATTTAAAAGAAAACAAAAAACACACTTCCTGAAAGAGTTTATAACACCCTTCCACTTATGTCATTCATACATCATGAATTATACATGTACTTGTATGTTTTTAATACACTTAGTTTGATTTTATTACTTATTCTGTTTGATGTATCTGATTTTTTTTATTAAACATTCACAATTTACTGAAACATTTGCCAGAATTTTTATACAATAATAATTAGTCTTCACTGTGTGCAAAAACAATTTTAATCTCTACTAACTGAGATAAAAAGCACATTAACTTGTTGTAAGTATAGTTGTTTTTTAGTATGTTTAAAACTAACATATCTATTTGTGTTATGAGCCAATCTCATGACTGTCCTGTAGGCTACTCAGAAATATTGGTTTGATAAACAACCTGCTTTAGAGAAACCTTGTATTGCATATTTTGTTTCATGTACACGTTTAAATCTAAGCTTTTGTTTTTAGGTTGTGAATTACTGACATTTACTATACACTTAGCATGCTTAAATAAAACCATTTCAGAATTACATCACTTCCACTAGTTCACAGTTATTTTGTTTGATAGAATTTCTATATCATTCCTTGGGTTTCTCACATATTTTGAAAACTTTAAACCAATGATTGTGAGTTTGTAAACTGTGAACTGACTGATTACATTGGTCTATAAAACTGGTGGTTTCATTCCTTATAAGGTATAAGGACAGGTTAGAAATTTGAATAAGGGAAATGATTGGTTGATGTTCTAGAGTAACATGGAAATTGTTTTAACCATAGAACTTTAGACTTAACTAAAATCAACCTGTGAAACTTTGTTAATGAAGTGTGTTTTTTTTAGAATGGTGCCATGACACTGGGTTTCACAAAAAACTCTGAAAAGATGGTAAAAATGTCAAAGTCATAGAATGGAATCTGACACCATTCCATGCAGAATCAATTAATCTCAAAGTAATCAGTAAAAGCACAACTGACAAATTTAGCAAAACATATTGAAATGTAAATGCTCGCAATAAATCCATGTGATATTCAAGAACTAGTCGGGTAGAAGTGTGAAGTCTATTTTCAACCTTTTACATATTATTATAATATGAAGACCTTTATAGGTTCTCCGCTTGTTTTGTGTGCACATAATTTGAAGAGAAGCAGCCTAAATCAACTTACTAACATTAAACAAAACACCATGCCCATGAACATTTCAGTTCTGTAAGTAATAATAAAATTAATGTTTGGATAATTTTAATACAACTTAAATAACCACTGTCATGTTTATGTCTGCAAAACAAAATTGTGGAAATAATAGAGTAGGTTAGAAAGATCTAAAAGGGGGTAAAAACATCAAGTAACAAAAGTATGTTCTTCACACCATGGACATTCAGCCAAGAACAGTCAATATAGTTTTCTGACTCAAGAGTAATCTGGTAATTTGGTGGATAGTAAATATTAATTTTAACCATTTATTGATTAGTACAAAATCACAACAAAGTGGAGTAAAAGAAATCAAAAAGCTTTCTGAAAAAACAAAACTGTGTTTAGCCCCTAAAATTTTATATAAAAACTTGTGACTGTGTCTAGTCCCTAAAATTTTATATAAAAACTTGTGACTGTGTGTAGCCCCTAAACTTTTATATAAAAACTTGTGACTATGTCTAGTCTCTAAAATTTTATATAAAAACTTGTGACTGTGTCTAGTCCCTAAAATTTTATATGAAAACTTGTGACGGTGTCTAGTCCTTAAAATTTTATATAAAAACTTGTGACTGTGTCTAGACTCTAAAATTTTATATAAAAACTTGTGACTGTGTCTAGTCTCTAAAATTTTATATGAAAACTTGTGACGGTGTCTAGTCCTTAAAATTTTATATAAAAACTTGTGACTGTGTGTAGCCCCTAAACTTTTACATAAAAACTTGTGACTATGTCTAGTCTCTAAAATTTTATATAATAACTTGTGACTGTGTCTAGTCCCTAAAATTTTATATGAAAACTTGTGACAGTGTCTAGTCCTTAAAATTTTATATAAAAACTTGTGACTGTGTCTAGCCCCTAAAATTTTATATAAAAACTTGTGACTGTGTCTAGACTCTAAACTTTTATATAAAAACTTGTGACTGTGTCTAGCCCCTAAAATTTTATATAAAAACTTGTGACTGTGTGTAGCCTCTAAAATTTGAAGGAAAAAAAGGAAAATTTTGGGTACGATTAAGGGATAAGTGGTTAAAACATGACACTTGTAAAGATATAGAACACAAAAACATGAAAGTAATGTAACATCACTTTCAAGATACTATGACAATGAGATAAAACCACAATCTTCAGTCAAAACACTGAATAACTACAGCATGTACACAGAAGGTACAAGTTAACTACAATATAGTGTACACTTAGAAATATTACATAATTTTTAAAAATTATGTTTTTCACTAGCTTCCTACACATAAACTGAATAAGTGATGATTATGTAAAAAATAAACTAAACCACTGGGTATAGTTATTTTTGACAGAAAATATAAATGAAAAATATTTATTTTCAAAACTTACCAAGGAAATTCAGTATATTTGTCATCCAGTCAAACAAAAACATTTTTTTTCTGAAAATTAAACAAACATTTCATTAGAACAGATATTTACTCTAACAACACAGTTTTATAATGTACCGTATAATTATATCAGTACATGAAATTAAGATAGCTTTTACTTGATAATTTATTAACTTAATAAACACACAAAAATACATTCAAATTTGGTTTTTTTAATGAAAATAATTATCAAAAATTTAATTTGCCAACATCTCAAAAGCCCCAGGATGTACAGCATGAAGATGACTTATTTTTTATAGAAATAATGTAATCATGATAGTGGTTTATACTTAAAATGTGAAAATACTATAGTCAGCAAACAGTACATATAAAAATTTGTTTAAAACACCATAAAGCATACAAATCAATTTCAAACCCATTTCTAGAGACTTTTTATGATATATAGTATGCCTCTTTCAGAGAGAAATTTCCATTTGTTACTTAGCACAATTCTTACCTACCATGTTCTTACTATAACAATTTTTATTTTTGACAGTTCAAGTTGTGTTAATAGAAATAATGAATATCAGTCTGAATGGGTTATAATTTCACTGTCTGTTTAGGCCTACTTGGAAATTGGGATATTGAACTCAGTCAAGTTTCTTTCTCTAAGAAGGTCACCATATTGTTGGAGAAAGTCTTATAGAGAGCAACTAAAAAATACCCTGGACAGAAAATCTATTGTGTGAGAACAGGTTAAGACTTCTAAAGTTATTTTGTTAACAAACATTGACATTTAAACAATAAGAATGGTAAGACAAAGGAACACAACTATAAATTTTTGACAGTCACTGGTTATCCAGGTCCCTACCTTATCTTCACAGTACACAGTCAAAAACTGCATTTTCTCATTCTTCAGTGGTAAAAAACATAAATGATTTCATCTTGAAAGTATTAATTATTAACGTGATACCACATACCATTCTGAAATATATTCTGATAGTTCATCAAATGTCTCGTGCTATTTTTTACCATGGTATTGACACCACATGAACTCATCAAGTTGAGACAGCATCACTGGTTCCCAATATAGATTTTACCCTTCACTTATAACTTTTCTTAAAAAAGATTCTACTGGCATGTGTGTGAATGAAGTCATGTTAGCAGTAATTTTATAACATTATTAAATGGGATTCGGATTGTCAAATTTTCGTAGTATCATCTTTAGCTAAGACAATTTTACTTTTAACATGTAGGCTGACCTTTGGAACTGGTTGCCTTCAGATGTGATAGATGCGTAAATTTAAATTGCAAAGGCTGTTTTCAGCATTTGGTTCTTTAATTAATGCAACAGCCACGATGACATCCACTGGCACTTGCTGAGAATTCCACTGGCACTTGCTGAGAATCAAGTTTTTTTTCTTCTCCAAGTAAATTAATTTTAAAACTCCGTAGCAATACATTACATGTAGCGTTTATCATAAACAAAACATAAGTCACATGCATCGATTCAATGCCATTTCTTAATATCAGATTAATCACATAAAATAACTACTTTGTACCTAAGTAAATATATATATATATATATATATAACACAGTCACTCTAATCCCGGCGATATTTAACAGAATAAAAGTTAAATATCGAAGATGAATTTGTTACAAAAGTTTGTTAAATATTATTAATGTTAGTACTACGTAGTAATGACTGATACAGTGATATTTTAGAAGTATTGCCATTAGTAATAATTATACTTGAAGCTATTAGTATACAATTCGGCTCATGAAGTTTAACACCCCAACCCAACTTAAAGGCTAGATACTTTAAAAATAGTGGTAAAGAATTGTTTCGTATATTCACTTTTTTAGCCATGTTCTAACATATTTGAGATAAGAACAGTAGTTTATACATACGAAGTAACCTACCATTCAAGCCTATAGCTTTCTCGCACGTCACAACTCTAAATGAACAACTTCCGACTTTCCGTGTTGTACACGTTTGACGTAATTCAATACTCTCGTTCGCCAGTCATAAACTACTCTAGGTTACAGATAGCATTTAGTAGAATGAGAGGACGTTGGTATAATAATTAGAAGGACGTGAAGATGGTATATTAACTTTCGTTTTAAATTTAGGTTTGTAGTTTTTAACTTTAATAATATATATTGCTTAAGTAACTTATTATTTTCAATGTCTGGTCACAATGTAAAACATATTAAACTTAAAATTAAATTGGTTTGATTGAAAGTACATTACAAAATGTATATTGTAAGTTAAACATACAATGTAGTTAAGGGTAAGACGAGTTCTGAGTATGCAGTTGTTTGTGTTTAAATATTTTAAGGGAAGTGTAAAGTTTTAAGTTTGATGTAGCCTCAGTCGTAATGATGCCAAAAAAACAACAAAACATAACGTGTTTTACGTATAGACAAAAAATAAAAAAAAAAATAAGTTGAGTGTGAATACTTAGGAAATCTGTAGAAAATCGTTTCAAATTTTTAATGGCTACTTGCTGATTTATCCATTAACGTTAAGTAGGATTCTCAAACCTTTCTAAACTTAAAGTTGTTCAAATAAAATAGTGAGACGACGCCAGGTTGCAAATTATTAAAAGTGGTAATAACCAGGTTAAAGTTCTTTTTATTTGTACATGTGAGTGGCTTGTTGGTTTTGAAGTTTTATCTTCATGGTGATGATGTAGATGTTGAGGACAGAAACTGATTTCTCTTTGTTATTAGGATGCTTATAGGACTTCCACATATTTTAACATCATCTTTAAAACTCTTACATTTAGATCTCAGTTGTTTAATTTACAGGTCTGATGCATCTTCATTGAACTTTCTGTATCTTTGCAAATTCTTTGTATTGCAAATACAACCATATTATGGTACCAGTTGCACAATGGTTTTTTTATAATGACAAAATGTTTTTTGGAGTAAAACATTTTTTTCCCAAATTTTATTCTTTGACTTGCTTTCTTGGCTGTGCTATATGACTGCTTGGCTGCAAAGTTTCCGAGAACTTTCCTTTTTTTTTCCACGTTGACTGTTTCCATTTAAAGAATACATAACTTTCATAGACTTGGAAAATTCTTGCAACTACGCATTTAGTTTCATCGAACCAATGTAGCCACGTCTTTGGTTATGCTGATAAGCACTCAATAAAGAATAATTGCCGTCAGATTGGTTACTAATTTTCTAGTATATTTTGGTGTCATTGGTCGACATATTTATGGTTAGAAGAATTCAATCTAAAATATTTCACACGTAAAAGTATTGATCCTAGAATTAATCTTTAAGGAATCCAGTTTGTGAGTAATTTCCAGGTAAAGTCACTTCCACAGAGTTCAATCTGACATCTGCAGGTAAGAAAAAGATTGAACGCAGTGAAATACATTATCCAAGTACAAGCATTCTATAATTTTAATACAAGACTCATGAGGGACCATATAAAAAGCTTTGTTTAAAGCTAAGTAAATAACATCAGCTGATGTTTTATTGTTCTAAAATTAAATCAGGCATCCATACTTTCAGTTAATTGTGTAGCACAAAATTATTCTGTTGGAAGCTATGTAAGTGGCAAGAAATTAGGTTTGCTGTTTCATTATTGAATCACCAGTAACTTGACAGTTTGACTTGTTAAGGAGACAGGCCTGTAGTTTAATATATTTGTCCTTGTGATTTTTATAAATGGTAGTGTCATATAAGCATTCTACCAGACCTGAAGAACATGACCAGAATGAAATGACAAGTTTAATGTATAAAAAAATGTTTTTGTAAATATGCAGAACTTTGTTTAAAACACTGACTTTACTTAGTTTGAATTTAGATGGTTTTTATATAATGAATCCAGAGATATCTTTTCACATAAGATATAATTTTAATCTGCTCCAATGGTTGTTCACTAACAAAGTACAGATATTAAAATTCATTCCATATTGATCTTTCATTCCACTGTTAAAGAACTTGACACTAATTTTCTCTGAAACATCTAAACATAGACAACATGGAAAAATGTGTGTCTGTACTTTTGTATAATTTTATACATAACTTACACTGATACTACATGAAGTTACACCTCAAATTTGTAAGTAAAAATACTGTTAATGTTGTTATGTTAGCTTCAATGGGTACTTTTTACTCTTGGTGCTGTTTTCATTGATTTGTTATGTAGTTAAAAAGTTTTATATAACAGGAGACCAGATTTTCAAGCTGTACAATAACTTGCACAGAACTTTGACTTAGACATGTTTGATAGTGTGAATTTATTTAAGACCTTAAACTATTGTAGACTTTTGAAACATATAGATGGAATATAAATAAGTGATTTTCTGTGATATATGTATATATAATTTTGCAATAGAAAAACATTAGTTCCTGGTATTGACAATTTAATTGTTTGCATATATGAATCTAAACATTCTTAAAAACCTTCAGAGTTTTACTAAAAAGAGTTATTTCAAATAAAATTTCTGAAAACAATATCAATTGTGTGTTAGAATCTAATAACATATAGTCTGTGAATTTCTAATATGATAATTTATTTTAGTGTTACAAATATTTGTTAAAAGGTTTTATATAACATGGGTGCAAGCCTGAGACAATGAATAAACAATTAAGAACTTTTTACAATGATATGCATTTCATAGCACTAAGAGTTAACCTGTGTAACAGGCATTAGCCTTTCAGAATGCTTAAATCTGCAAGAGGTGTTTGAGGCATTCTGAAGTTACCATATAGGTATATTGTTGACATGTCTTTTCGTTTGCAGGTTCTTTCAACTTATCTGATAAAAATAATTTATTACCCAGCCCAAGTAATAATCACAGATCAGTTTATTTCCTTCTTTAACCTGTTGACTACCAAGTATTTCAGCTGCTACAATACAACTCTAATGCTTCTTCATTTTGTAATCTTTTTCGTGATGCCATTTTGGATCAAAAGTGAAACAATTTGTAAGTAGGTCAAACGCATGTATAGTGCTGCCATCTAGCGTTAAAGTTAGGTATTATTGATAATGAATTAACTTGTCCGTGGCACTGTGTTACCGATTGACTTGGACGAGTTATCTCGCCTATGGCACTGGACAGTTTAATCTCTGCACAAGCTTGGACATTTTTACACTGTTATAAATTGTTGTAGGCCTATGTTACAAAGGGTGTTTAAACCTCTGTACACAACTAGGACCAGTGTAAAATATTGAACTTCTTGTACAGTTTCATGGCTGCAACAGAAACGTGCTAATTGAATCACATGCTGCCTAAAGAAATAGATCTTGTTACCAACTTATAACATACTAGAACAGAAACTGACATAAAATCTTAGAAATTTCTCTACAGCATATTTAAGTATATTATCAGTAATTGCTGCTTCCTCCAACTAATAAAATTATTAACATTAAAAGCTATTATAATAGTATGCTAAAGAGCAGGAATGATTTTATTTGTGAGAAAACTTAAGATGTAGTTTTAAAAATGAGAGGGAATCTTCAATAGCTGTGGCACTTGAAATTCTTTTAGACAGAATTAGAGTTAGTTAATCTGTGAGACCTTGGGCATGATCAAAGGCATCAGTTGAAAAGGTTTGATCATGTGAGTACAAAACTGTAATTAGATATTAAATCAGTCAAGAGATGATAAACTATGAGCTAACACTCATAGCTGTTCTGTGAGCTGTGGCTAAAAATATTAAATGAACATTTTCTTTGAGGTAGGAAAACAAAACAGGATGTTAAATGATTATCAAGTTATAATGGTTTTAAAAGGGGCTGAACATGTTTGTAATAAATTAAAAAGTTGCCTGTATATGATGTTAGAACAATGAATGTATACGTCTTTGATATTTGATTTTCTTTAAGACTTGAATCATTAAGTGTGTGGTGCAGAGATTGTTAATTTTTATAAAATATTTCACTGTAGGTTATGTGGAGAATCTACTGTTATTGGAAAATATGACAAGTATTGTGAGAAGTTTAGGCACAACACTGAAATGTGTTAAAAATGAAAAGGTAAGACTGTGAAACTGTCAGATTCTCATTGGTAGCATGTGTTTGTTATTCACATCTTTGCTTAAATGCTTTGAAACATTAAACATTTAAGGAACAACATTATAGGAAATCACACAAGTAAGTGCACACATACTTCAAATGTTACGTTCAAGTAATGTTTTTTTTAATTACACAATCCAAACATGAAACTGAAAATTCATTATGTTCTATTACTAAAAATCAAGATGTTTTCTTTATGAGTAAAAATGCAAATATGAATTGATTGTCTTTCTTGTTTCTTGGATTAAAACTTATGAAGACAGAAAATCAAGTTACCTTTGTTATAAAAATGTAATTGCTTTTCCAGGAAATATTTTTAAATTTCTGCTTTAGACCTATACAGTATTGTTGTGTACTAACACGTCATATTATTATTTTATTAATTATTTGTTATGTAAAGTGGTCATGGCGCTTGACATGCAGTTTGCAGGTCAATGGCTCAAATCCCATCACTGAACATGCTCACCCTTTCACCTTTACTGGTCATAGTTACTCGCATGAATTCCTGGCTTGTTTTGTTTTCACTCCCCATGTTCCAAGTGACTATTTTCATAACTTTTTTTTCTAAGTAGTATTTAAAAGGGGTATTTTTATTTTAAAATCAAGTTTAAGAATTTATCTTAGTTACCTCTATTCCTTTCCTTATTTGGAAGATTTGAGAGAACAGTGTAACAGTCATGTTATGCTGAACAGCCTTGCATGATGATTTAACTTCTAGTAGTTTTTGCTAATTACTGGTTTTGTGGGAATTTTGTATCAGGATTAGAGTATGTTCTACCACACTAATCTTGAGATCCATTTCCAATTAATTAAAAAGATGAATAAAAAATAGTATTAATTGTTAATTTATCTGTATTTTCTGTTATGATTCTGTAAATTTACTAGAAATTCTCATTTATACAGTGTTGTTGTTATTATTTCAAGAGTATAGTCAGCTTGGCATGCATGGCTTTGTAGTTAGGGAGTTCGACTCACAACCTGAGGGTCAAGGGTTTGAAACCCATCCCTGAATGTGCTTGCTGTTTCAGTTGTGAAGGTGTTATGTGTAAAAAGAGTAGCTTAAGAGTTGGCAATGGGTGGTGTTGACTGGCTATCTTCCTTGATGTCTATCTCTACTAAATTAGGAACAGCTAACACAGATAGACCTTGTGTAGCTTTATGTGACATTGAAAACAAACATATCAGTGATATAGATTAGAGATAGTAAAATCAGTATAGCCAATTATCTATGAGTATTGGTTAGCATTGTATAAAATTCTTAGTTTATCTTAAATTGAACAATTTCTGGGAGATCGTCAAGTATTGTTTTTGGTCATTCCAACTATCCATTAACTATGAAAATTATGATTAAATCAATTAATGATTTTTGTTATTATTTTCTATAAATTTGTTTATTTGACAAAATTGATTAATGCCATGATTCATGAATATGATCAAGTACTTGAAATTAGTTTTCATTTATTAATGTTTTTTATTATTCCATCTATTCAAGTAATAAATATACTGATATTATATCTGTTTATTCTTAACTATACAATGGGATATCTGTGTTTTGCCTGCTATGGGTAACTAAACTTGATTTATAGTGTTTTTAGTTTTTGTTAAATATAAGTGATTGATAGGCTTAGCAATTAATCGATTAATGAATTTCTCTGAGTATCCAGCTCTAATGATAAATTGTATATATGCTATTGATGTTTTCTTTAACTTTCTTTGGCAGATTATAGCATCTGATACTGTTGGAGCTTTCTTACCTCTGATACATAGAAGTTTTCATACAAGTGCCATCTGCAGTAAAGTCCAAGCGGGAAAATACAAGGTTACAAAGAAACGAAACTTCCCTTTAACTTATGAGCAGGCCAACAAGCCACCTTACATTGGATGTCGCAAATCCTGGAACTCGTGGAACACTAGTATGTATTTTTGAAATTGGATGGTGTTACCTCTCTGCATAGTTCTCGCATTTTACCAGAAACTGAATGAGCACTGTAAAGAAATTATCATGTTTTTTTTAATTTATGTGAAAATAATAAGTGTTAATTTTGAATGGAAATCTTAAGTACAGGTTATTAGTTTATTTAATCTTTAATACAGGTATCTTTATGACTGTTCTGTCTCACTGGTGAACTTGGTGATTTATATCGTTACAACTTGGGGTTTATTCCACATCGTGTCATAGCACGTGTAACACATTGAATAGCTTTGTGTTTAATTGCAATAACTCCAAAACTCATAATTTTGAATAACACTGACAAGTGCATCCTGTGTATGAACTAACATGTCGTCAATGTTTCCATGGAGTATTCAATTTTGGTGAAAATGCGTATTTTCTCTGATGCAGATTGACACAGATGTTGTTAAGTTGGTTATTCAACAGAATCCTCATGACACAGTAAAGGTAGAGCACAATTTCAAATCATTTGTCCTAAGTTATTAATTTAACTTACAACCATTAAAATTACACCATAAAATTAGGTCAACATTGACAGTTAAAAAACAAACAGTTAACATAATGTCTTTTCAGGGTTCAAAGTCACTGAAAGTTTTCACAATTTTCTGACCTTTTCAATTCTAATTTATATGTGTAGTTTTAACCTTTTTGTCATTACTATTTGATGTTCCCAAAAAATGTGACCTGATCACTGTCTGTTATCACAAGAGGTCATTTTCTAACCATGCTTCAGTATAAATTACACAGGTCTGCAAATTTTAACTTCATAAAAGTTATATTGGTTTTTGTAACAAACTTTTCATAACTCAGTTATGCAGATTTTGAAAAGAATATATTTTTTTTATCACATAAAGTCTTTTACAAATTGGGAAGAAAAAATGTGTATGATTCAAATTATTATTTCATTTGCCACAATAAACATTTTTGTTATGTTTGTGACCAAACATATTAACAAGCTGAAGAAAAGGGAACAGTACTGTCAAACATATCTTCATTCATCTTAATCTTTTGTGTGTGAAATTTATTTCTTTTAGTTTCAAAACTGCGTATTATGGTCTTTTATCTATTGCATCTGTAGCATCTCGTTTCAATGACCAGCAGTAATCAGCCATCATCCTGATGTTTCACCTTCTCTGATATCTCCTCACAATTTCTCTGATAACTTGATGAAACATTTACCCATGTTCTTTGATGACAGTACCAAGATGTTTAGGGAAATAGTGCATGGTCATTTCTTCTTTGTCCAGTGCTGATTTCATGCCATTCACAAACAAATTGTGAAAACTCTGTGTAACTGGATTGTTGACCCAACAACCTACACAAGACTTTTAAATCTCTACAAAGTAGTTGTTCAACCATGTTCTTAGTAACAAGAAGTTTGAGATTTTTGTACACCTTCTAGTGAACTTATTGACCAATAGGAACAGCTGTATATATGCTACCATAGTGAAAGATAACACCTTTTAAACTTTTTAGAGGAATCAATGAATAACTGCCACTCACTTGGTTCATAGACTGCAGCTCCTGACACTGACTGGTGTTAACCCTTTCAAGATGGGTCATGGGTCAAAGGCTATGTCATCATGTTTGTTGTCTTGCATTCAAAATATTATTGAACTACTATTTTATGAATTTATGTTACTAAGTTTGGAATCAAATTGTAGATTAGAATTCAAACTTTAATATTATATATGAGTTAATTTCTTAATTTAAAAGTAAATATTAAAAGAACACACCTAAGTGTAGGTTTTAGTGAGTCATGGTATATTGAATGTACCACTGTTTAAAATGTTTGTGATGTAAAAATACTAAGTCTATAGTTTGTACAAATTATGAACTCAAGCTATGAATATTATTGACAAGCTAGAATTTACAATTAGAACCTTGTATCTTTTTATTTAGCTCAAATATGGCTTATGTACTGAATCAAACACACTGACCCTGTTCACCTCTTTCTATATTTTGAAATAGTTCCTTATATATTCTTACTACAGTATATGACATGAATAACCTATCGACAGCTTAAAATATCCCCCTAGTGGTTTTCTCAGCCATTTTAATCTGTGATAATACTACCATGTTCCTTCAAACCAAGATTTCAAGAAGTTTGTTTGTATCTTTAATCTGCTACAAGTTTCATATCTTTTTTAAATCTAATTATATCTTAATTACTAAACATAATAAATTATAGTGGAATTCTGTGGTAGTAGTATAGCTTTGTATGATTTTGTGGTTGTGGAACTGTATATGTAAAAACCTAAAAAAATATTTTGTTTGATATCCTCCATGTGTGAAATTTTAAAAGGCTTAGCATCCTATGCCCATCAACAATCAAGTTCAAAGATCACAGTAAGAAGATACAATTGTTTGCTTTACGTCTTGAGTTGTTGTTCTATATTTTAATAAAAATAAGTTTAATAATTTATTTCTAAATAGTAATAATCTATATATATTTATATAATGTATAATAATCTAGATGTGACTGTATATTACAAAATACTATATCACTAAAATACAATCAAGACAGGGAAGATTAAAACCAGTTTTATATTATTGGATATGTAACATGACTGCACATGCACCTTATCAATATAATTTATATAATGTTAGCTAGGCATGACTGGAATGTAAATATAATAAAAAAAAATATATTTAGTGTTATGAGACTTAAGCTGCTTAGAATAAACAGATGTATTTTTGTGTTATAGTATGTATTGTTTGTTTGTTTTGTATTGGAATTTCGCACAAAGCTACTCGAGGGCTATCTGTGCGAGCCGTCCCTAATTTAGCAGTGTAAGACTAGAGAGAAGGCAGCTAGTCATCACCACCCACTGCCAACTCTTGGGCTACTCTTTTACCAACAAATAGTTGGATTGACCGTCATATTATAACTCCCCCCACGGTTGAAAGGGTGAGCATGTTTGGTGTGAAGGTGTTATAGTATGTAGTCATTCTAGCATGAAAAATGCATAACTTATATTTCCTAATTTTTTATGATGGTTACAAGGTCAATCAAGTGACATAGTTATAGTACAGGAAACATCATAAAATATGAGGTCTTACTGAAAAAAAATATTTTAAATATAATTAAGAGGTTTTTAGCAATTACACAAATAATATTTGAGATTTTTGGAACAAAGAATAGTTTTTATAATCATAACATGAAATCACTTTGAACTCAGACTAGTAAGGAAATAAACTCTATTTTCACAAACAAATTTTCAGTAAAAGTGTTTAATTAAAGAATCTAGTTTTTTGTTTACAAAATACTTGTAATCTTTACTGAAAGTCTACCAAGTTTTGTGAAGATACACATGCTGTATCAAAAGTTATAGTGGAAATACTTAACTTATATAGATGTGTAGATGAACTCATATATTATAGTGAGCCCATTACAAAAGGGTTAATTCAGTAATATTGTTGTGATAAACCAGTGAACCTTCTTGTAAAAAGTATGGTATAAACTCTTTCTCAGTAAAATGATGCCTCTGGAGAAAGTAAGATCTCAGCCTGAAGTCTGGACCCCAAATTTTCTGAAGAATCTTTTTGGAAAGCCCAAATCTCTGACCACATCATTAAGTTCACCTTGTGTGAATAGTTGTAGTTCACCAGATGTTTCAGGTTGAAAACTGTCCCTATTGTCATTTCTATTGACATCATATTCAGTATCAGATGCAATTGTAACAAGAGTTTCCAATGATGTAAGTATAGGTTCATCAGATTTGTGAACAACAAGTCTTATAGCTGATTGAAGGTTTGGATAAGAAATTTCCTTTTTCTTTCACATGTGTAGCCTTGCACATTACACGAACAAAAATATCACTCATCTCTGGTTTCTAGGCTCACACCAGACTACTTGAATTCCAAAAGTTATAGACTTTCATACCTTCAGTCTCAACTCTTTCACACAAATGGTGAAGACTTTGTATGGTGCCCATGATTTGTCTTTGTTCTTAAATTTTATTCCACAATATGCATAATATGTTTTTTTTGACACATTCTCTAATGTTTTGCCTTTGTTTCTTTGAAACAAATTCACCACGAAGATAATAAAATATGTTTGGGTATTCTTACAACTTCTTTTTACCATAGGAACAAATAAATAATATTGAAAAAATATTGTTGAATGCATGCAAACAAATACTATACAGAAATGACAAGTCGTGGTATTTTAAGTGTTTATATACTAGTGGTGTGTTTCTTGTAGGTTATAGAGGATTGATAAACCTCTCACTTTGAGATTAATGTAGAGAAATCTGTAGCCAGTGATTGTCAATATTTTAAGTGTGATTAGACTGAAGAACTAAATAAAATTGTATTTTAATTATAGTGTATGATGTTAGAATATAGATATAAAAAAATATACTACTAATTTTTCTCGAGCTTGCCAAAAAATATTTTGTCACCTTAAGAAAAAAATTGTTCTTCCAGTTCTAATTGGTGTGTAAGGATTGAAAACCTGAAGAGGCTTTGTGAAAAACAAATGAAACATTAGAAAAGGGCTGCTGTTTTTATTTTCATTGTTATGATTGTTAAACGTGTATTTTTCTGAATTGCTAATATTTGTTATTGTTAGTTTTTTCATTTAAAAGTAGATGTAATGTGGCTTGGAGCATCATGTGATTACACTATGTAACAAAATTTATATTTTTTCTTGTTTTGAGTCAGAAAGTGTTATTTCTCAATTGCTTATGCCTAAAGTAAATGGAAAAAGATCTATTTTTCTCTTCAAATTTTGCTTTTGTGACCTGGGAGTGTATAACAAAAACATGATGGGAGACTAAATTTGGTGGCTGATACATGAAAGTGATTTACATTACAGTTGCAAATCTCGAAAAAATACTCACTTTTAAATATTTTTGTATAACTTTAGTATAAATACATGTAAATCTTGATTCATATGTTGTTTTATTCAGACCTTATGTAAATGTGCAAATTTTTCCCACTTTTACATAGAAAATAGGTTAATTTCTAAATTTCATTATCCAGGTCACAAAAGCAAAGTTTGAAGGGAATAATGACAATTTTCTGTACTTTTACAACATAAGCAATTAAGAAATAACACGTACTATCTAGGAACAAAATTTGTTTTACATAGCATAATGACTGTAGATGTACAGTTATACCTGCCATAAATTTTTTGATAGGACTAACATTTGTGAATGTTATTTGATTGTCAAACTTGAGAAAATATGTACCTAAGTTCCTTATTTGTTTGCTAATGTTTTTGTCATTTTCTCAGGTAACCTTTTGGATGGACTAAGGTCATCAGAAACGGCTATTGAAGACATGTTCATTCGTAAGTTCATGAGTGGAACCTGGCACAAACTGTTTTTGTCTGAAGTGATAATTAAACGAAGACATAATATGATCTTCATTGGAGGAATCGTACTGCAAGCCATTCATGCTCGGAAGATGTACTTCTTGCTGGGTTACACTGAAGAAATTCTGAGTTACATTTTAAAGTGTCCAGTAAAGCTTGAACTCCAAACGGTGTCTGATAGAAAAGACGTAATATTCAAATATATCTGAGCAACTTGTTGTGTGCACTGTGCTGTTTATAGATGCAAGTTGTATTGGTAGTGGGGATACTGGCCATTATTTCAAGAGTTACAAAGTAGAAGACTTAAGTATTTGATTATTAATTCCAAACAGTTGATTTAAATAAACGTACAAGAGTTTTTGACTCGCACACTGAACCATCCTGTAACTGTTTCTCTACAGGGTAATGAATCAACCTACATGCAAAGTAAAAGTCAAATATAACTGAATGAATCCAGTTTATTTAGAATATATACTTAATTGAACAGATTAAAATGTAAGATGTATATATATAATCGTCCTCATTTTTCAAGCCTTCTGCTTTCAGTATTAAGTCATCCGTAACATAACAGATCAGGGACATAGCTAAAGATGTCCTTCCCCCTGGCCTTTTAAACATTTCTTCAAATAAATAATTTAAGAAACAGAAAACTTGATCAAATAACCCTTACATAAAAGTTCTTTGCATTAAGGAATTACAATAGTTTGTAGTTACATGATCTTAAGTTTATTTGTCTAGAATTTAGCCTCATCCTAACCACAACTAATCCATTATAATATTATGGTTACCCAATGATAGTAGCTGAGTTACTATTCATATTATAATCACAAATGATAGAAATTTAAGTGAAACAATTTTTTTAAAACTGTTATTAAATGTAATAACCATGTTCATGTGGAGTGTAACAACATAATGTGAATTCACATACTGATGATAACTAAAAATGTAACAGTACTAATATATGGAACTGTTATCAGATGTGCTTCAAATTCTTTTGAGTGTGTATTTTTTTAGCTTCGACAGAGTTATAGACCTGTTTTGTATACTGTATTGGATGTGTACATATATTTGAACTTTTCATGTAACTGAAATCTGTATGATAGCTGATTTGTTATGTTTCTGTGCTTTTAATGATTTTTCCAATTTAATCTGGTTAGATCAGGTAATTATATTTCCAGTTTAACCTTGGTAGATCAGTTAATGATTATTCTGATTTAATCTGGTTAGATCAGGTTATTATATTTCCAGAGTAATCTTGATAGATTAGTTAACGATTATTCTGATTTAATCTGGTTAGGTCAGGTTATTATATTTCCAGTTTAACCTTGGTAGATTAGTTAATGATTATTCTGATTTAATCTGGTTAGATCAGGTTATTATATTTCCAGTTTAATCTTGATAGATTAGTTAATGATTATTCTGATTTAATCTGGTTAGATCAGGTTATTATATTTCCAGTTTAACCTTGATAGATTAGTTAATGATTATTCTGATTTAATCTGGTTAGATCAGGTTATTATATTTCCAGTTTAACCTTGGTAGATTAATTAATGATTATTCTGATTTAATCTGGTTAGATCAGGTTATTATATTTCCAGTTTAATCTTGATAGATCAGTTAATGATTATTCTGGTTTAATTTGGTTAGATCAGGTTATTATATTTCCAGTTTAATCTTGATAGATTAGTTAACGATTATTCTGATTTAATCTGGTTAGATCAGGTATCTGGTATCTGAAAGGGAAACTTTCTCTTCTTCTTACATTGGTTTTAAGAACAGTAATTCAGTAACCTGTGTATCTATATTCTCTTACGTCAGATAATTAATGTATTGATCATGAAACTTATGGCCCAGTAATTTTATTCTAATTGTCAGTGACAAGAAGTAATATTCAGTACTTTCTGTAGATGTATTCTCCTATCTCAAAATATAACTATCTTCTCTCCAACTGTATTAAGGATATTGACAGTTTAAACCAAATGAAGTAAATCATTGTCAGTAGTTGAGACCTGTGAAAATAATCATGCCACATGGGTTATGGAACACTTCTGCTATATTTCAGCAGTTGATGGTGGTTTTTTATGTGGAAATTGTTGAGCTGTTAGATGTTCTTTGATGAAACTGAATAAGTCAAAGAGAACATGCTTAAGGCTCAACTCAAACATGGACCCTAATTAAAATGTGGTTTTATTTTATTATGTACAGTGGGAAGAGATAGAGCTGTGATGAGCCTGAAAATATTTAATTCATAAGATGTTGGAAGAAACAAACAACATAGAAAGTAGTAGACTTTCAAAGGTTGTTTCTGCATATTTGTGAGAATTTTTCTTTGGAGTAATTGAAGAACACTGCATCTCATCTAGAAAACTAAGATTTACAATTATTTAGGACAAGATGTTTCACAGAAACTGGAGCAGGAATTATCACTACACCATACCCAAGGGACAATTGAATCATCACAAACATGGAGGAAGTGTAGTTGGGAAAACCTGAGTAATCACAAACATGGAAGAAGTGTTGTCGTAAACCTAGCAGAGGTAGAAGACACTAGATGACTCTAAAACTTGTACCAAAGAATGTTGCACACCAAAACGGGAATTACCTACAGTACCAAAGAATGTTGCACACCAAAACGGGAATTACCTACAGTACCAAAGAATGTTGTACACCAAAACGGGAATTACCTACAGTACGAAAGAATGTTGTACACCAAAACGGGAATTACCTACAGTACCAAAGAATGTTGTACACCAAAACGGGAATTACCTACAGTACCAAAGAATGTTGTACACCAAAACGGGAATTACCTACAGTACGAAAGAATGTTGTACACCAAAACGGGGATTACCTACAGTACCAAAGAATGTTGTGCACCAAAACGGGGATTACCTACAGTACCAAAGAATGTTGTGCACCAAAACGGGAATTACCTACAGTACCAAAGAATGTTGTGCACCAAAACGGGAATTACCTACAGTACCAAAGAATGTTGTGCATCAAAACGGGAATTACCTACAGTATATGAGTGGAGATTCAGAGTTAATCATGTTTCACTGAAAGCTTGATCAGTTTATAGGAAACATTGAGAGTTCACTGGCTTACCATTGTTTCAAGATTGTTTTTTAATAGTGAGTTGACACCAGCAAATAAAAATGTCACCCCCCATACACTTTCTGAAAATAACCAGATCATGTTTTCTAGGGAGAGAGTGTGTAGGGGGGAAGGGATGAAGTTACTGTTTTACAGCGCAACATGTTGCTCTTCCATATCACGATGAATGAGTCGTTTGTGAAAGTCTAATTCATGAAGAATCTACAGATGATTTCTGTAAATTTTGCTCTGATTAAAATCACCATTGTTTCACTTATCTAATATAACATTCGTGAATATCTGTGTGAAAGAATATATATCTTTGACTCACTTCACACACAAAATCACAATGGTAGAATCGTACTCGCATATATATATATATATATTAACGCCCCATTCATGCTTATAAGAGGATGTGTCAGGACTTATTGACATTAACTATGGTAACACCAAGTATTAGTCACGTGGATTATCTCCTGGTAACTTCCTTCCATCTGTGCGTTCTCACAGCATCGTGAAATAAATCACATGACAATACACATTCAGACAACTTCAAACTAAATACAACATTGAACAGTAAAATACATTAACTGTTTTTAAAACCAGGTTATGTTATCTGTGAGTCAGTCAAGTTACCATGGTTGGCATAAGGTAAAACGAACAGAGTTAAGACTTGTTAATCTGAAACTGATTCACATTTTGTGCTGTTTGTTGAATGTTATCAAGATAACTTTACCGTCATCACCACCAACATGACAGTCTTGGTTGAATGGGTGAAATAGTCCATAAAGCAGATGCTTGCACATGTTATGAATCCTCACTGGAATGAACACTTATTGTGCATCACATGAAGTATTGTGCAACAAAGCAAATATTGAGTGGTGATTTACTTAAAATTCTCATGGTGGGGTAATATAAAGAAAAATCCCGTGGTTGTGGATCCCTAAAACAAATGTGTCAGCACCTACAAATATATATATAGAAATCTAATTCGTATGCACGTTAATTTGAAACACCAGCAGCTAACGAAGGTAGGAGATACAAAACACTAGAGGAACAAAACCCGAGCATGAGGAGACTAGATATAGCTTTAGTCATACCTGTAGACTGTTTTCTTAACATGCAGGTGCAATCATGAGACGAGTACCTGTATAACGTTTATACAAATAACTACCCATGATAAACTGACTGTGCAAATAGGCACAAAAGTAAGTAATATTTAAAACAAGCACGTGAGACATGTACGTGACTTCCACATGTGCAGCGAGGGAACGTTTTCTCAAACTTATAAAACCTGAAATGCATTTTGCTTACGATTAAAGTAGATACCTGTGGTTCCAGTTTCAAGTCTTTCATTTTCAGTTAATAAAGAATCTTGCGCAGGTTTTCAGCAGCAGAATAAAATACGTGAACAGCTATCCAAACATTGTTAACCCTAACCAGGGTGATATATTTTGATTCCTTTTACTTCTCATAGTAGGGTTACTTAATCAAATTGCATAAAGTTTCATAAACAGTTTGTAGTTTCGGCTTTCAAAAATAATACACTTATATTCTGTTTTACTATAATTTTATGTTATTAGATTTCCAAATTTATCAAGTGAGCCAAGCCCCCAAGTGGCACTGCATTATGCCTGCGAACTTGCAACACTAGGAAACAGGTTTTGATACTCGTGGTGGATAGAGCACAGATAGTCCATTGTGTAGGTCTGTGCTTATCTTCAAAATAAACAAAACAAACTGTGAGCCTCTTATTTGGAAGAGATATTAAAAATACTTATTTTTTTAACATAACATAATGTTTAGGGACAACAACGAACTTGTTGTTCCTTCTCAGCTGTCCCATTCTCTAAGTCAAATTGAAACTATTAAATGAAAAATAAAGGCCGCCCTTATCATTCATATATCTATCAAACTTTCTTTTAAACTTACTAAAATTTACTGCCTCCACAACATCCGAAGTCTTGTTGTTTTTTTCTGTTGTTTGGAATTTCACGTAAAGCTACACAAGGGATGTCTGCGCCATCCGTCCTTAATTTAACAGTATAAGGTTAGAGAGAAGGCATCTAGTCATCACCATCCACCGCCAACTCTCGAACTAGTCTTTTGTCAACGAATAGTGGGATTGACGGATACATTTTAATCCCAACATGGCTGAAAGGGCGACCATGTTTGCTGTGACGGGGATTTGAACCTGCGACACTCAATTACGAGTCGAGTGCCCTCAACATCTGGCATGCCGGGCCTCATTCTATAGACCAACCACCCTATTTGAAAAATAAAATTGTCTTAGCTGAAGACGACTTCTATCATGCCTAAATATCTAGTTGTGTTCCTATTTCTATATTTCTCGATGCTAAGTATGAAAAATTTTGATCGTAAACAAATTTTAAGTATCCAATCAATTTCAATTCAATTGATTTACTTTAATGTATTTTTCTGGCATCAGATTAGATATTCTTACTAGAAATATATTTCGTTGAAATCAATTTATATCAATTAAATTCCCCCAGTGTCACCGCTGTATGTCTGCGGATTTACAACTCTAGAATCCGGCTTTCGATACCCGTGGTGGGGAGAGTACAGATAACTTATTGTGTAGCTTTGTTCTCAACTACAAATATCTAGTAAATATACTTTCAATAAATCGTATCTTATCTGAATATGGTAAAGTTAAAAATAATATTAAATAATTTCAGAAAATGGTATATTTTGTCATCACTACCATTCTTTCTAAACCTGATAAGGCAACCTGATGTCGTAAGATTCATTTGCCACAGATTTCAATTGTTATTTAATACGAATGTAATGTGCAGTGAAATTATGAAAAAATTCTAAAGTATGCGGTTAGTACCTTAGCCTTCTGAAATTGTTATATTACGTTCTGTGTGAAGGTTGGTTTTAACTCTCCCACATTATCACAGATTTTCAATCCACATTATTTATACAGACGTACACTTTTTTTAAATATTCTTCTCTATAGCTAGTTTCAAAGTAGAGCTTCATTTGTGGTTGTTAAGATAACATGTGACGTAAGTGACGTATGTGAATGTATACATTACAAAGGATGATGATTTCTTAGAAAATACAGTATCTGCTCTTAGATGGCAAGAAAAAGCCTAAATCTTGAACAAATTTGTTATTTAATGGCGTTTATTTTCTGAAAAGTGTATAAATGTAAATTAGAACTTTTTCATATTTCTATGCGAATTACAAAATAAAAAAATAATATAAATTTTGAAATAATTTTAGTACAAAAATAAAATACAGTTGTATTATTTTTCCTACTTAAGGTTTGTTATGCAAGCGTGCACCGACGTTTTCGAAGTGCTTGTGTTGATCACATCTTTTTCACTGCAACACTCTCAGTATATCAAAAGTGGTGGCCCAGCATATCCAGGTGGTTAGGGCACTCGACTCCAAATCTGAAGGTCACGGGTTTGAATCCCTGTCGCACCAAACATGCTCGCCCTTTCAGCCGTGGGGACGTTATAATTCAACGGTCAATCCCTTTGTTCACTGGTAAAAGAGTAGCCCAAGAGCTGCCTACCCTCTAATGTTACACTGCTAAATTAGTGATGGCTAGCACCTATAGTTCTCGTGTAGCTCTGCGCGAAATTCAAAACCAAAACATCAAAAGTGGTAGATGTATTACGTAGGCTGAATGTTACGATGCAGAAGTTTTATCGGTGATCTCAAGAATTGTCACCCAGCTCAATTCGTCGATATCTGGAAGCTATGTAAAAGTTGCTGAATCAACGGACATTTTCATCTACATCTGGAGATTCGTCTATCCATGAGACCAGAAAAACATTAATGTGGATCACAGAGTTCAGACTTTTCGAGTAAATACAGTTTCCTAGTGTAATGTGCCTTCCTTCATTCTGACAGTTACCACTAGTAACAAGTGAGATTCTCAAATAACGACAGCAAAAAAATTAGAGGTACACAGGTGGATGAGAAAAACTTGTTTTTGAAAAATAAAAAAATATTAATATTAATTAAAAATGTTAAAATATAACAAATGACAAAGCAGCTAAAATAATACCGCCCTAAAAAAATAAGTTCCAGTGAGTATCGGTAGAATTTTATCCCTGATAATAATCAAACTTTTTTAATTTTATGTGATACCATCTTTTAATATTTGCCGTATCTCTTATACTGGCTATTTACTTAGTGCCATAGGAAAGCCTACTTTTAATGGTTTTATAGAATTTTCATCATCTGTGTCTATGTAGTGGCGAGTTACTTTTGTTTGATCAAAATGGCCGTCTGATCCAACAAATATTTCAACACATTCAACCTGTAATTTCTGAGATATTGTCCTGTGCTTAATCCAGCTTTCTTGTACATTCATCAATTACTGACCTCGGATATTCTTGAAGTGCTCTCTTTGTTTTTGGACGTTGTGTAACAGAAGCAACTCTACCTGTACAGATAGTTCCAGCTAATTTCACTCAGGACTATCATTTCAACGTTAAGCTTAACTACTTAAATAAATAACTTTTCGACTAAGTTCAACTTGCTTTCTAAAAAGGAACAGCTCATTTCAAACATTTGTTTAATCACAGAAGATAAAATTACAGAACACCATTTATGCATTCAAAATACATCTTAATACACCCTTTCGTTGTTCTTAAACCTTGTCTAGTTAGCAATGATTTTTTTTTCTCTGGAAATACAATTCACCTCTTACACAGACAAAAGTGACTGCCAACTTCTACACCAGGTTTACCGTCTGAATGAAGGACGTTTAATGCGGTGATTAAGGGAAACAAAATTAATATCTGAAATACTATTTTTACACGCTACTAATTTTAAGTACGTTACAACTAAGATAATAAGAATTTAAGAAAAACATCCGAATTTAACGTAATTTCATCGCAAAGTTTAGGATTTTAGTGCTTGGTCATCTTTTGGTGTTTCAATTGTAACTGTATAAAATTAAAATTAAAGTAGAAAGTAGATATTTTATTTATGTTTCTTAGTAATTTTTATCGTAAAATAGCAGGTGGCGATGAAGAGGCGGCAATTTAGATTACTAAGCAGAAACAGGATGAATTTTACGTTTAAACTTTTGCTTACATTTGTTAGATTAGATTCTTTATTATTGTTCGAACATAGAGTGTAGGTTTAATTTTAATAACTAACATCGTGAAATTCATCTGAGGTTGATTTCCCTTTCAGATTAAAAGCTGTTAGCGTTTAAACAAATCATGAGCAGTAACATATCTGGTGACTTATTTACATATATACCACAAAGAAAGCATGCAAAACCAGACCGCAGGGTTATGTAAGTTAAAAATAGCACTTATTTGAAAATTGAAACTAAGTTTTACATTAGACAAGGCAAAACTGAAAATGTAATGTTACTAAAGCACACCAAATATAGTAAATTAATTAGTAATAATATGATGTGAAGACTGAAAGACGAAAGCAGAGATTTGAGACCCACTAATGGTACACTCATGATGTTTTATGCGTGGGGCAAAAATTAAACGAAATTTTCACTAAAAATTGAAAGCATTTTTTAAAAGTGAAGTTTTTAATTGAAAGGTGTACATGTTTTGTGTTCCAGAAGTCTGGATCCACTGGAAAAAATATACATTTTATTATTAATTTATTTATTTAAATTGTATGCCATTAACAGCCACACATATAAGTTATTGGTATACTGTGCCAACAGGATATTTTTGTTAGATTTGTACAACTGACATTAGATATGTGTTTAAAAATATAATGTATGTTTTTTTTCCAATGGGATCAAGCTTCTAGATTACACTGTATTACAGAGGAGAAAATAAAAATGACATTTATTAGATTTTCTTACTCCATGAAAAACTGTGGTACACTGATTTACAATCTCAACGTTTTTATACCTGAACCTTCTCTACCAAAGCCAACTTAGATAATGATAATGGTGTATTTTATAACCTTTCTTGTTATTAGTATTACCATTATAAATATGAAATAACTTCTTTGATGCTGATGGTTTTTAAAATATTTTCTAAAAGTAACTGATGAGTATGGTATTCATAATGGATCTATATCCTATATAGAAATAACAGAATAAGTTAAAAAGATAGGAGAATGTTTGTTTGTAAGTAAAGATTGCTTACATATACTAAGAACACAAATGACAACACTGGGTTACCAAAGGTAGGTATAATGAAGTGTAAATCCAAAACAAACATTGGACTGAAGAGGACATACAAAACATCAAAACTAGTATTCATCTAGATTTCTTATTGTTTTATTGGTGTAGGCTTGGCATGGCCAGGTGGTTAAGGCACTTGACTCCCAATCTGTTGGTTGTGGTTTTAAATTCCAGTCACACCAAAAATGCTTGCATTTTCACCTGTGGAGACATTATAACATCATGGTCAATCCCACTATTCATTGGTAGAAGAGTTGGCAGTGGGTGGTGATGACTAGTTGCCTTCCCTTTAGTCTTATACTGCTAAATTAGGGACAGCTAGCACAAATAGTCCTCATGTAGCTTTGCGTGAAATTCAAAACAAACAAACCCAGACCCTCAGGTGTTCACTTCATTAAACTGAGTATTGGATTATTATTCCTAGTACACAGTTTACTCAAGGGCTTCAATTTTAAAGAATATGTTTTATGTGTTAGTGTCATAAACATACAAAATATGTCAACAGATTGATAAATAAGCATAGATATGATATATCTCTTGGCTGAAATGTCTTATTTATTTAGTAGTAGTTAAAGAATTAGAATGTGGAAACATTTGGTCATTTAACTGTTAATGTTGTGTGTATTAATAGTAAGAGATCTCATGTTTAAATAGTGTAATTATCTCTTTACAAATGACTACTTGTGCCTTATATGGAATATTTTTGATTGAATTTGATCTCTTTACCTGAGAAAGGATATTGACTTACTGGAAAGATCTTATTTTCTATTTAACAACAAAGGGTAAGAGGTGATTTTACTGAGTTTTGTAAGATAAGTGTGTAGAATATCAGACTTTTTGTACTGTTCTTAAGACAATAGAATGTGATGAAAGTTTAGGATTTGGAAGAGAGAGACTAGGTTCCACCTAAAGCAGTTTTATTACACTAACAGCAATTAGCTGTTAAAGTTGGAATCTTACAAGAGTTTAAGTGAGAAAAAATTTGATAATTTATGGAAAATAAAGGGTGTGTTTACACACATTTTGACTTTTCTTATCAAACAGTAGGTGTGCTTTAAAGAATTGAATAGTCTCTTATTGTCCATATGTTGAATTTATAACAAAGCTGTCAAAGTGAAAGCATTTTACCATCAGTTTTATTATTATTGATTTGTAAGTTTTACAATATGTGAATCATCAGTATACAAGTAAAAAGGTCTGGTGAACTCTCTGTGTACATATTATCAATACCAAGTGCATTCATTGGAATTTTAAAAGTAACACAGCTCTTCTTATACAAATGTTTTCTGTCACAGAAAGCGTCAGACAACTCTTCGACCTTTCACCATTAAACTGCCCTCTGCACAACAGACTTCTCAAAAGGATGTAAGTTCACAAAAATTGATCAGAAACAAAACTTTCTGTCTTTTGAATTTATCAGTCCAGCCTCAAGTTTCAAACTGTAATAACATAATGTTACTTATCATAACGCTAATATTGTTAATGCAGTTTAGCATTGAAATAGTTCTACCAACCTTTACCATTTCATTTGGTAATGAAAATGAAATATAAAGGAGTCGTTTTAAATATAAGACCTGCTTAGAGGATACCCAGGCTTATTGTGTTTCTTTTGTCTCACCAAGTTTGAATGAACAATGAACCTGTGAAAACAATATTAAAGACTTAATCGCTTTCTATTCCTGAACTAATTTGTTTCACTTACAATAGGTGTTAAGGTGTATTTTAACTTGAAAGTTTCATCATTATAAAAAGAGAGAGAGCTTACTAAAAATGTTTCACTGTTTTCTGATATGACAAGAGACTAAGGTACCATAGATCAGTTTTAGCTTTTATGTGATATTTATAATATGTTACTTTTAATTTCATTGTCTTATTCTTTGACAAATGCACATTGGAAACAAGAAAAGTATGATAATTTATTTCAGTATCATAATTTTAACTTGTTTGTAGTAGATGTAACGATGCTAGTAAATGGAACATTTAATGCTAATAGAAAGGAAAGTTGTACTTCTTCTGTTAAACTGTCTGTCAGACCCGGCATAGCCAGGTGGTTAGGATGTTCAACTCATAATTTGAGGGTTGCAGGTTTGAATCCCCGTCACACCAGACATTCTTGCCCTTTTTAGCTGTGGGGGCTTTATAACGTGACAGTCAATCCCACTATTCATTGGCAAAGGAGTAGCCAAATAGCTGCCTTCCCTTTGGTCTTACACTGCAAAATTAGGGATGGCTAGCACAAATAGCCCTCGCGTAACTTTGCATGAAATTAAAAACAAAGTGTTTGTTAAACAATTTAAAAATATTTTCATTAAATTTTTGCTGAAGTTTACCTATGAACATTTTTAAAATACAGTAGAACGTACTGTATATGTGTGGTTTTATTTAACTCCTGCTGTGATCATGTACTTAAAAGAGTTCTATTATAATGAATTTTGATTCACAATAATAAGAAAGTTATGTTGAATATTAATTGTTCTTTTACAACTTTTGTTTTTTTCATTTTTTAAGCTAAAAGTTTATAATTCTTTAAAAGAGTTTTGATTTGAAATGTCTTAGAGTTCTTTGAAAAGGGTCGACTCGATTTTACCACCTCAGTCTCCTGTTGCTTCTGTCCATCTTTCACCTTCTCAAGAAATCGGTCAAGGTTTTCAAAGTAAGTCCCATACATTTGAACTTTATCACCTTTAGAAAAACCTGTATATGATTTATAAACAATTTTCAGAGACAAGAAGTTCTATCAAATATATATTTTGTAACTGAATTTTCTCGACTTTACTATTTTCTTTGTGTAATTTGGTTAGTCACTATTACCCAGAAATTACTGTAACTTTCCCACCATACTGCTGATGTATTATTTAATCTTTTTCTGTGATACTAAGCTCAGTCCTTAAATTTGAATTTTACTGAAAAACTTCTTGAACAAAATTATAAAATGTCTTCTTGTTTTTCTTTTAACTCTCAGTAACTAGTGGTTGAAAGTAAGTTAATTATATCGATATTAAAACTGAATAGCAACCTATAAACTAACTAATCTATATAGTAAACAGGCTAGAGATACATTGTCATAAATCAGTACACACTGAAAATGAAATCTATAATAATTAAAATATATCGAGTCATCAGCGTAGTTTAGCTGTAATACATTAGAAAAGTTTTGTTCATGTAAGGCTTGTATATATTTTCATGCAACCTTAAACTCGGTGGGACAGGGTTAAGTTTATGGACTTTCAATGCTGAAATCTTGAATTTATTTTTTAGTGGTGGACACATTAAACAACTCAATTTTGTATTGCTATAAAACAAACAGAAAAATAATATTTAACTTAGTTGTATTTTATGCAGTTGCTTCAAAGGTTAATAAATTTTAGCTAATTTCAAATTATCACATCCTTTCTCATAATGCAGCAATATTTATAATTTAGTCTTTAGACTTAACGCTGGAAATTGTTGTTTCCGTAGTTGCCGTCAAAATTAGGAATGCTTTCATAACTTGTATATTATAAACATTTCTGAGTCCTTCTTCAGATAAAGGTGATTTTCATTAACGATGATTTAAGATTAGTAATTTGTGAAAGTACCAATTTATCACAGGCATAAAATATTTTGACATTTAGCAGAAACAATAATTTCCAAATCTGTTCATTAGTAAGTGAATTATTTATTTTTGTTTTGTGAACTTTATATATTGATTCATCTGGAATTATTAATATTTTCCAGTTTTCATTCTTTATAAGAACCATATTCACTCACATTTCTGTATCAGATAATTTTACAGTTTTTGTATTTTTAATAGTAAATTTATTGGTGACAGGAAGTATAACTTAGTCTCGCCATGTTTAATTGAAACTTTGGTATCTAAACTTTAAAACTGTACAAACATTAACAAGCTTTAAGTAATTGTTAGCCATGTTTTGTGTCAGACATTTAATAGTCAGTATTAACTTTAGTGTCAGACATTTAATAGTCAGTATTAACTTTAATACTAAGGGGGAAACATAACTTATCACATAACGTTTTGACTCCATGTTAAATTTTGAGTGTATTAAAATTTTCATTAATGCAAACTGTGTCCTGACTTAATATTAATCTAAATTAATACAATACTAATTATTTTACAGAGAATTATTATGATCTGGTTCCAGTGTTGTTTATGATTAAAAAAAGAAAGAAAAAAAGGCTTTTTCCACTGTTCATTTGACATATATATTTGTGTAGGTAGGCACAGGTTCAAACCTAATTCTGCATGCTATTATTCACACATCACAGTACAATTTTATATTCTGCTGAGAATAGCAGAATTGGCATCTAAGGAAATACAATTAGCAGTATAGCAGTACATCTTTCATTTGTTGTTTTTACTGTTTGTGAAACAAATGTAGAAGATGGCAGCCAAAGGCAGTGAAAATGTTTTAAGAAATTTCTGCTAATATTCTTAATGTTAAAGGGTAAGCATTTTCGTGCTGTTTTCTTGTCGTAACACATCACTTTAAGCACTTGTAAAATCTACATATTCATCTGTGCATATGGATAACCACAGAGGTGTAGCTTTTCTAAAGAGAGACACCTGGGGTTTGGAATTAACTTTAATAAAATTGTAGTATTTAATAAAGAATTAAAAAAATTCAACTTAATACTTAGAACAGCATTAGCTGTTTACGCCAAATTACAATAAATGAGTTAACTGGTGATTTTTGAGAGTTGATAATTCTATTTATGCTAAGAGCTAATGAGGAAAAATGGTTTCTACATTTTCAGATTATTTCTTTTCACATTTTTGGAATTCAGAGTAGTAACTAATCTCTAACGTTTGTTCTTGATGTAGTTATAAAAAAAATGTTTATTTCTACGTGTAGCATCAACACCGGTTCGACCAAAAGAGAAAATTCCAAAAATTGGATTTTCACCTTCTCAATCACCTGATTTTGTACGAGTAGACCCATGTTCTCCACCGCCCTCATCACAGACAGAGCAAATAAAAGAATTGTCCTTAACACATGGACTCCTGAGAGCTCCTGAAGTACTTGAAACACCAACATCTGACAAGAAGTGTGAAATTCAAGCTAGAAAACTTAGCTATTTTAGTAGTACAAGTAGCTCCAATTCTCTCTCTCCAGTTATAAGAAACATACAACAAGACCTTACCTTGTCAGTTATAGAAGATAGAGAAAAAAAACTTTCAACCTTCTCTAATATCAGGTCTTGCAGATGATTTATACAGCCACACACCTTCAGTAAGTAAAACAACTTCCAAAACTAATTCACTCAATAACAATGGTATTGATTTGAAAGATTTCCCAAAGAAAAATGAATTATTCGAACAGAAGTACCTTAGAAGAGCATCATCTCTTAAGGAAACAAAAGTTTCAAATAAACACCAGGACAGGTTTGAAACATTATCTGTACATCAGGAAAATTCAGTGGTGGTGAATAGATCAGACAGGCGTGAAGAAGTGATTACTAAACCAGAACAAAGTTTTAAGCCTTACTGGAACTTTCCAGGTAATTTGAAAAACCATGTTGATGAAGAACCAAGCAATGAGAAACTACCAACAAGGTCACCACAGAAACAGAGTTTATCACTACTGGAAAATGTGACTGGTAGTCAGAAAAGTAATAAAGAGGAGTAACCTTCAGAGAAGAAAGTTCTCAGAGAAATGTTAAAAAAGGCTTAGCAATGCCCAAAACGCCAGCTGGACATAATTTGAAGAAATCTCATGTCAGTATTGGTAGACAGTCAACATCTTTGGAAACACCACTAAGTGGTTTATCACTGCTGGAAAATGTGACTGGAAGTCAGAAAAGTAATAAAAGAGGAGTAACCTTCAGAGAAGAAAGTTCTCAGAGAAATGTTAAAAAAGGCTTAGCAATACCCAAAACGCCAGCTGGACATAATTTGAAGAAATCTCATGTCAGTATTGGTAGACAATCAACATCTTTGGAAACACCACTAAGTGAAGATGTGATAAAATCTCGACCTTCGGCCAAAACCTCCAAGATCATTCCAGTAAGTTCCCAGTATTGTTTGTTTATATTGGAAGAAACTTGATGTTTATTCCTTGATCCTAGTATGAGTGTAGAGTCGATTGTTTTTAATGTTAAATTTGTTTGAGGACAATCTAAAACCAAAGGATAGGGGAGATGTGGTAGGAAAAACTACATGTAAATCAAATAATCTGCACCATCAAAGCTTTAGTAATTCATTATATTTGGTGTTTTGGTAAAAAATAAACATCCAACCTATAGGCTATCATACGAGTTTATATTTCTATCTCGTTATATTAAACTGTAAACACAAAATTTTTAGCAGATTCTACCTAAAAGATATTTCTTAAGTAGGAAGTTTCTTTTGCATTTTCATGTAAAAATAGTGTTAAAAAGCACATGAACTGTGCAAAAAAACACAAAAAGATGTTAACAAAATGACCACACAGTGTAATGGTACTGCAGTCATCATTTGTTTAGCTTCAAATTCAAAAAAAATTAAGTCTAAATATTGTAAGACCTTATTATTTTTACACTTAAGCATAGAACAACAAAGGAATATAATCCTGCATATGCAGCAGGATAAAAATGCACATGCTGTGACTGTAAAAACATTTATAATTTAATCAAATGACTTTATTATCAATGTATGTTAATAAATTTGGATTCAAAACGTAGTATATTATTGAACTTTTTAACTGAGGTTTAACTTCTTAATTTAAAAAAAATGTATATATTTACAAAAATGTTTAGTCTTCATACCTCTCTGTCATATGGCTCATCTACACTGAATTATCTGATAGATTTCAGAGTGTACAACCATTAAGAAACACAAACCATGCATAATAAAAATCTGGAACATAAAATTTAAACTTTCTCTCTTGATTTGCTGAGATGTCAATAAATTTGTCAAACCCACTGAAAATATCTTCTCACGTTTCTCATTAAATTTCAGAGCACTTATCTGACCACATTTCTTGTCTCATGGACTTGTTTGTAACCTATAGAAAGAGTATTTGGTTCTCTTCTGAAGCTTATTAAAATTATTTATATTCATAAACAGTTGGCTTTAGATTTTTGTTTGCATATGGCCATTGTTGTTCAACTAAGCAGCTGGCAAAATTATTTAAACCTTAGTTAAAATCCAAGTTATATTATAGTAGATTTGGAACACAGTCATCTGGTGCCTCATGAAGTTTTTTCTATTGAAAAATGCATATTTGTTATGTGAATTTTTATTTGAACAGTTGATTCTGTCACAAGTGAGACCTACCTGTAATAATAAAATTCATGCATTACTTAGGGTATTCATGAGAGAAACCTAATAGGGTCTTGCTTTGATCTATTATTTTCCACTGAGGATGGAGTACCAAAGGTATAGGCAATAAAACCATAAATTTTAAATAAAACTAAAGTGAAAATGTTAACAGTTGAAACTGAATATAAAATGATTGGAAATCTCACAAAATGATGCATTTGAAGAATAAGAAAAAAAAAAAGATGTTACATATTATTTCTTATTTTCTGACCTTTCATTTTACTCTACTTTGATGATTTCACTACAGGTGGTGTTAGTGTGAAGAAATGAGTTTAACAACGTTAAGATTGTGATATTTAGTTTCTAAAAAAGTTCTGCAAATCAAACTATAAGATGAAAATAAGTAGTTTTATTTTTAATATGAAAAGTCTGACTAGTGTGAGTGGAGTTGACTCAGTGAAGGCTTTGGAAATTTGTAGTACAAATACTTTATTGAAGAATCTGGTTTTTGTCTCTAACAGACTAGTAATGTTTACTAAAAGGTTTTATGATGATATGTGTAGTGAATTCAGAATTATAGTAAAATTACTATAATTTGTTTAACAAAAAACTGAATTGTTCCAATACACCAATACCAAGTTTATAGGGATAAACAAAGTGGAACTCAGATAAAGTATTCAAGTTGAGGGACTGTTGTGATTGAGTGCAAGTATTGAAGTTTTATTTATGTTTCTTGAACAAAATACAAGTTTTTAAAAAATTCATAAATTAGAGACAAACAGATGACATTTAAAGTTAATTTTATTTTAGAATAGGTAAATGTTGCTAAATAGATACTGTTTATCATATGTCATAAAATATATAAAAAAAAAACTTATTGAATTCTTTTGGTAGATTGTCAATACGTTTTTCCACTACTCATTTCATGAGGGGATTTTATAAAAATTCCTGAACTTTAATTAATTGGATGAATAAATTATATCTCTTAATTAATTATGAATAATTTTGATAAAAATACTGGATGTTTGTTGTGATTATTAACTTACATATCTAACACCTGGCTGTGCTTGTTCTGAATAGAATATTTTGAACAGATGAAGTAAATAGTATTGTGTTTAACATTGACTTAGTGCTTAGCCAACTGTGGAAGGAGAGGCTAGTACTGTAAAAGTTAAACTAAAACTATTACAAATGGAACAGTTATAAGATTTCTTGTTTAAGGCCAGCTTTTATAAGGAATGGTTAGATAAAGTGATTTTAGGCCAGCTTTTATAAGGAAAAGCTTGATAAATTGATTTTTCCCAACTGTATAAACTGAGATTCATTAAGCCTGTTTTAGGCTAGTTTTATAAACTGAGGTTTTGTGGATTTAATATATTTTAACATATTAATATTAAATATAAGATAAATAAAATATGAATGAAAAACAGCATGAAAGACAACACATCTTATTCGTCTTTAGTTTTTTAGAATTGTGATCGTAGCCACAGTTTTAGGTTTAAAACTCATGCTACAACCAAAAATATTGTTAACAGCAAGTGTACCCAACAGAAGAAATGAGGCATTCTTGTTGTCTTTATTGGTGGCAATATGGTAAAAATGTACATAATTAGTTATACTAATGGCATGATATTGGTTTTGATGTTAGTACACAGGTTACTCTGATTGGAAGGTTGTACTTTTGACTAGTTTTGTGCTATAAAAAGTACATATAAAGAATGTGATATGTCTTAATGTGTTTAGGTAGTTTATTTACGTGACATATCCCCATGTTCAGGTAGTTCACTCAGAGTTTTAACTTTTGAATTAAGCTTGGTTAAAAGAAAGAGGAGAAAGGGGGTCTTGCAGTAGGTGAAGTAAACCCCCAAGATACACACAACACATAGTCAAATATTTTGGGTTTCATCTCATCCATTTCTTGTAGCATGACTAATGGAATACAAAAACCCAGTTAAAACCTTTTGGCTTCAATGTTATGATCAGAATTGAATATAAATTCTACCTTTAAATCAACACAACTGAACTTAACGTTTAATTTTTTTTTAGTCCTAGTTTTAAAACTTTGTATTTTAGATGTATTTGGAAACTAAATAAAAACAAGTAGTTATGTATCTCTTTGCTAATTTTTATTTATGTAATATATTTCTGGGACATCATATTGAAATGTTGGGTATACTCATTTTAGGGTTTAAGAAAAGTAACTCCCCTGTCACAACCATTGAAAAGGAAACCATCTCGTACAAAACAGGCCAAATCGAAGCAGCGTAAGACATCTGATGAAGAGCAGGTCTCGCCTGGTATGTTTACGGTGTAAACGTTTCTGCCGTCTTACAGCGTTAAATCAGTTCTATGTGATGTAGCTGATGTAAAACCAAATAAAACTAAAATGTAACAAACAGTGTTTATCTTATTTGGTCACAAAAGTAACAAACCAGGAATATTCTAACATTAGCAGTTATCTTGAGCTGTAAGAGTTAGGCTATGAAAAGCATGATCATCTGGATGATAATTATTTATGATAATTAATGATGATAATTATAATTTTATTACTGGTTTAAATAAATTCAGAAGTTTAACAAAACTGTATTTTCAGATTTTTATAAACTGTATATAAATGACATTATCCTTAATCGTTTTATCTGTATCTTGCTTTTTTATGTTTCTATAACTGAGTAATATGTATGTTTTTGTTTTCTGATAATTGTCAGGCTTAACCTTGTAATTATTAGAGTTTTGGCCTCCCTTGTTTCTAGAGATTGTCAGTTGTTTTGGTTTTAGCACTGCAGAACCTCTTTATTACTTGTTACAGAACCACAACAAACAATCAGGTTCTGGAAAGGTGAAGATGAAAGAAGACATGTGTCTGATGTCGTAGATCTGGACATCGTGCTTATGGCTATTAAAGAAATCGTAGAAGAAATGAAGTAAAAATATTCATCAAATGTCTGATTCTTTACCAAAAATAAACTTCTTGTGTTGTCATAGGAGAATCTTTCAAAATCCTATATAGAAGTTTGTACAAGTATATTTATTTCTGACGTGAGACTTAACGATTTCCTGGTAATAATGGAGATCTGTAGAGTAACAAAATGTTTTTTTTTTTAAATAGTTTTTTGGATAAACTAGAAACACTGGTAATTTGACTTGTTTAGTGAATACGTGGTTTGTTACAAATTGCTAAAAATATTGTCACTCCACTGAGTTTCATTGAAGAAGTAATAACTACTTCAATCTTCAGGAATTATAACTTGACTTATGCTTTTGTCAGTGTTTTTGGAATCTGTCAGGCTTTTCTTCAAATAGTATTTTCTGAACTAGTCTTGGTGGTGGTACTGGTATTTACTTACGACTGTCAGTGGCAGCTTCTGAATGTAGTGTTAGTTCCTGATTTATCAATATTTATCCGTTGAAACAGCCATATAACTATATTTGTTCTACTAACTCAAGTTTCTCTTATACTTCCTGGACAACATCAATTTTATACCTGTTGTTCTCAAACTAAATATCTCTCAAGTCTTATTTGCTTATTGTTACACATGGTGTACTAGTATGCTCTATGAAGACATACAGTTATTTGTTTTCAGTTTTTCATGCTTGTCACTGCTTCGTGTGCATATTGCTTATCTTATTTAATGTTTTATGACTTATTCTGTGAGAAAGCAATGAATATAAGATCTTTTTCTTGTTATTTTAGCTTCTGACGATCATCCTCTGAATACCCAATTTCTTGTTGAGTTAACTTTATCTGATCTTTCAGTGTCAGAATAATTCAGCAAAACTGGTAAAACTCCATGAGGAGTTTCTCATTACTTTACTTGAACTGGTAAAATTCCATGAGGAGTTTCTCATTACTTTACTTGAACTGGTAAAATTCCATGAGGAGTTTCTCATTACTTTACTTGAACTGGTAAAATTCCATGAGGAGTTTCTCATTACTTTACTTGAACTGGTAAAATTCCATGAGGAGTTTCTCATTACTTTACTTGAACTGGTAAAATTCCATGAGGAGTTTCTCATTACTTTACTTGAACTGGTAAAATTCCATGAGGAGTTTCTCATTACTTTACTTGAACTGGTAAAATTCCATGAGGAGTTTCTCATTACTTTACTTGAACTGGTAAAATTCCATGAGGAGTTTCTCATTATTTTACTTGAACTGGTAAAATTCCATGAGGAGTTTCTCATTATTTTACTTGAACTGGTAAAATTCCATGAGGAGTTTCTCATTACTTTACTTGAACTGGTAAAATTCCATGAGGAGTTTCTCATTATTTTACTTGAACTGGTAAAATTCCATGAGGAGTTTCTCATTACTTTACTTGAACTGGTAAAATTCCATGAGGAGTTTCTCATTATTTCACTTGAACTGGTAAAATTCCAAGAGGAGTTTCTATTATTTCACTTGAACTGGTAAAATTCCAAGAGGAGTTTCTCATTATTTTACTTGAACTGGTAAAATTCCATGAGGAGTTTCTCATTATTTCACTTGAACTGGTAAAATTCCATGAGGAGTTTCTCATTATTTCACTTGAACTGGTAAAATTCCATGAGGAGTTTCTCATTATTTCACTTGAACTGGTAAAATTCCATGAAGAGTTTCTCATTATTTTACTTGAACTGGTAAAATTCCAAGAGGAGTTTCTCATTATTTTACTTGAACTGGTAAAATTCCATGAGGAGTTTCTCATTATTTTACTTGAACTGGTAAAATTCCATGAGGAGTTTCTCATTATTTTACTTGAACTGGTAAAATGCCATGAGGAGTTTCTCATTACTTTACTTGAACTGGTAAAATTCCATGAGGAGTTTCTCATTATTTTACTTGAACTGGTAAAATTCCATGAGGAGTTTCTCATTACTTTACTTGAACTGGTAAAATTCCATGAGGAGTTTCTCATTATTTCACTTGAACTGGTAAAATTCCAAGAGGAGTTTCTCATTATTTCACTTGAACTGGTAAAATTCCAAGAGGAGTTTCTCATTATTTCACTTGAACTGGTAAAATTCCAAGAGGAGTTTCTCATTATTTCACTTGAACTGGTAAAATTCCAAGAGGAGTTTCTCATTATTTCACTTGAACTGGTAAAATTCCAAGAGGAGTTTCTCATTATTTCACTTGAACTGGTAAAATTCCAAGAGGAGTTTCTCATTATTTTACTTGAACTGGTAAAATTCCAAGAGGAGTTTCTTATTATTTCACTTGAACTGGTAAAATTCCAAGAGGAGTTTCTCATTATTTTACTTGAACTGGTAAAATTCCAAGAGGAGTTTCTCATTATTTTACTTGAACTGGTAAAATTCCAAGAGGAGTTTCTCATTATTTTACTTGAACTGGTAAAATTCCAAGAGGAGTTTCTCATTATTTCACTTGAACTGGTAAAATTCCATGAGGAGTTTCTCATTATTTCACTTGAACTGGTAAAATTCCAAGAGGAGTTTCTCATTATTTCACTTGAACTGGTAAAATTCCATGAGGAGTTTCTCATTATTTTACTTGAACTGGTAAAATTCCATGAGGAGTTTCTCATTATTTTACTTGAACTGGTAAAATTCCAAGAGGAGTTTCTCATTATTTTACTTGAACTGGTAAAATTCCATGAGGAGTTTCTCATTATTTTACTTGAACTGGTAAAATTCCATGAGGAGTTTCTCATTATTTCACTTGAACTGGTAAAATTCCATGAGGAGTTTCTCATTATTTCACTTGAACTGGTAAAATGCCATGAGGAGTTTCTCATTATTTCACTTGAACTGGTAAAATTCCATGAGGAGTTTCTCATTATTTTACTTGAACTGGTAAAATTCCAAGAGGAGTTTCTCATTATTTTACTTGAACTGGTAAAATTCCATGAGGAGTTTCTCATTATTTTACTTGAACTGGTAAAATTCCATGAGGAGTTTCTCATTATTTTACTTGAACTGGTAAAATTCCATGAGGAGTTTCTCATTATTTTACTTGAACTGGTAAAATTCCAAGAGGAGTTTCTCATTACTTTACTTGAACTGGTAAAATTCCATGAGGAGTTTCTCATTATTTTACTTGAACTGGTAAAATTCCATGAGGAGTTTCTCATTATTTTACTTGAACTGGTAAAATGCCATGAGGAGTTTCTCATTATTTTACTTGAACTGGTAAAATTCCATGAGGAGTTTCTCATTACTTTACTTGAACTGGTAAAATTCCATGAGGAGTTTCTCATTATTTTACTTGAACTGGTAAAATTCCATGAGGAGTTTCTCATTATTTCACTTGAACTGGTAAAATTCCAAGAGGAGTTTCTCATTACTTTACTTGAACTGGTAAAATTCCATGAGGAGTTTCTCATTACTTTACTTGAACTGGTAAAATTCCATGAGGAGTTTCTCATTATTTCACTTGAACTGGTAAAATTCCAAGAGGAGTTTCTCATTATTTCACTTGAACTGGTAAAATTCCATGAGGAGTTTCTCATTATTTTACTTGAACTGGTAAAATTCCAAGAGGAGTTTCTCATTATTTTACTTGAACTGGTAAAATTCCATGAGGAGTTTCTCATTACTTTACTTGAACTGGTAAAATTCCATGAGGAGTTTCTCATTACTTTACTTGAACTGGTAAAATTCCATGAGGAGTTTCTCATTATTTTACTTGAACTGGTAAAATTCCATGAGGAGTTTCTCATTATTTCACTTGAACTGGTAAAATTCCAAGAGGAGTTTCTCATTATTTCACTTGAACTGGTAAAATTCCAAGAGGAGTTTCTCATTATTTTACTTGAACTGGTAAAATTCCATGAGGAGTTTCTCATTATTTCACTTGAACTGGTAAAATTCCAAGAGGAGTTTCTCATTATTTCACTTGAACTGGTAAAATTCCAAGAGGAGTTTCTCATTATTTCACTTGAACTGGTAAAATTCCAAGAGGAGTTTCTCATTATTTCACTTGAACTGGTAAAATTCCAAGAGGAGTTTCTCATTATTTTACTTGAACTGGTAAAATTCCAAGAGGAGTTTCTTATTATTTCACTTGAACTGGTAAAATTCCAAGAGGAGTTTCTCATTATTTTACTTGAACTGGTAAAATTCCAAGAGGAGTTTCTCATTATTTTACTTGAACTGGTAAAATTCCAAGAGGAGTTTCTCATTATTTCACTTGAACTGGTAAAATTCCATGAGGAGTTTCTCATTATTTCACTTGAACTGGTAAAATTCCAAGAGGAGTTTCTCATTATTTCACTTGAACTGGTAAAATTCCATGAGGAGTTTCTCATTATTTTACTTGAACTGGTAAAATTCCATGAGGAGTTTCTCATTATTTTACTTGAACTGGTAAAATTCCAAGAGGAGTTTCTCATTATTTTACTTGAACTGGTAAAATTCCATGAGGAGTTTCTCATTATTTTACTTGAACTGGTAAAATTCCATGAGGAGTTTCTCATTATTTCACTTGAACTGGTAAAATTCCATGAGGAGTTTCTCATTATTTCACTTGAACTGGTAAAATTCCATGAGGAGTTTCTCATTATTTCACTTGAACTGGTAAAATTCCATGAGGAGTTTCTCATTATTTTACTTGAACTGGTAAAATTCCATGAGGAGTTTCTCATTATTTTACTTGAACTGGTAAAATTCCATGAGGAGTTTCTCATTATTTTACTTGAACTGGTAAAATTCCATGAGGAGTTTCTCATTATTTTACTTGAACTGGTAAAATTCCATGAGGAGTTTCTCATTACTTTACTTGAACTGGTAAAATTCCAAGAGGAGTTTCTCATTACTTTACTTGAACTGGTAAAATTCCATGAGGAGTTTCTCATTATTTTACTTGAACTGGTAAAATTCCATGAGGAGTTTCTCATTATTTTACTTGAACTGGTAAAATGCCATGAGGAGTTTCTCATTATTTTACTTGAACTGGTAAAATTCCATGAGGAGTTTCTCATTACTTTACTTGAACTGGTAAAATTCCATGAGGAGTTTCTCATTATTTTACTTGAACTGGTAAAATTCCATGAGGAGTTTCTCATTATTTCACTTGAACTGGTAAAATTCCAAGAGGAGTTTCTCATTACTTTACTTGAACTGGTAAAATTCCATGAGGAGTTTCTCATTACTTTACTTGAACTGGTAAAATTCCATGAGGAGTTTCTCATTATTTCACTTGAACTGGTAAAATTCCAAGAGGAGTTTCTCATTATTTCACTTGAACTGGTAAAATTCCATGAGGAGTTTCTCATTATTTTACTTGAACTGGTAAAATTCCAAGAGGAGTTTCTCATTATTTTACTTGAACTGGTAAAATTCCATGAGGAGTTTCTCATTACTTTACTTGAACTGGTAAAATTCCATGAGGAGTTTCTCATTACTTTACTTGAACTGGTAAAATTCCATGAGGAGTTTCTCATTATTTTACTTGAACTGGTAAAATTCCATGAGGAGTTTCTCATTATTTTACTTGAACTGGTAAAATTCCATGAGGAGTTTCTCATTATTTTACTTGAACTGGTAAAATTCCAAGAGGAGTTTCTCATTATTTTACTTGAACTGGTAAAATTCCATGAGGAGTTTCTCATTATTTTACTTGAACTGGTAAAATTCCATGAGGAGTTTCTCATTATTTTACTTGAACTGGTAAAATTCCATGAGGAGTTTCTCATTATTTTACTTGAACTGGTAAAATTCCATGAGGAGTTTCTCATTACTTTACTTGAACTGGTAAAATTCCATGAGGAGTTTCTCATTATTTTACTTGAACTGGTAAAATTCCATGAGGAGTTTCTCATTATTTCACTTGAACTGGTAAAATTCCATGAGGAGTTTCTCATTATTTCACTTGAACTGGTAAAATTCCATGAGGAGTTTCTCATTACTTTACTTGAACTGGTAAAATTCCATGAGGAGTTTCTCATTATTTTACTTGAACTGGTAAAATTCCAAGAGGAGTTTCTCATTATTTTACTTGAACTGGTAAAATTCCAAGAGGAGTTTCTCATTATTTTACTTGAACTGGTAAAATTCCATGAGGAGTTTCTCATTATTTTACTTGAACTGGTAAAATGCCATGAGGAGTTTCTCATTACTTTACTTGAACTGGTAAAATTCCATGAGGAGTTTCTCATTACTTTACTTGAACTGGTAAAATTCCATGAGGAGTTTCTCATTATTTTACTTGAACTGGTAAAATTCCAAGAGGAGTTTCTCATTATTTTACTTGAACTGGTAAAATTCCATGAGGAGTTTCTCATTATTTTACTTGAACTGGTAAAATGCCATGAGGAGTTTCTCATTACTTTGCTTGAACTGGTAAAATTCCATGAGGAGTTTCTCATTACTTTACTTGAACTGGTAAAATTCCATGAGGAGTTTCTCATTACTTTACTTGAACTGGTAAAATTCCATGAGGAGTTTCTCATTATTTTACTTGAACTGGTAAAATTCCATGAGGAGTTTCTCATTACTTTACTTGAACTGGTAAAATTCCATGAGGAGTTTCTCATTATTTTACTTGAACTGGTAAAATTCCATGAGGAGTTTCTCATTATTTTACTTGAACTGGTAAAATTCCATGAGGAGTTTCTCATTATTTACTTGAACTGGTAAAATTCCATGAGGAGTTTCTCATTATTTTACTTGAACTGGTAAAATTCCAAGAGGAGTTTCTCATTATTTTACTTGAACTGGTAAAATGCCATGAGGAGTTTCTCATTATTTTACTTGAACTGGTAAAATTCCATGAGGAGTTTCTCATTATTTTACTTGAACTGGTAAAATGCCATGAGGAGTTTCTCATTACTTTACTTGAACTGGTAAAATTCCATGAGGAGTTTCTCATTACTTTACTTGAACTGGTAAAATTCCATGAGGAGTTTCTCATTATTTTACTTGAACTGGTAAAATTCCAAGAGGAGTTTCTAATTATTTTACTTGAACTGGTAAAATGCCAAGAGGAGTTTCTCATTATTTTACTTGAACTGGTAAAATTCCATGAGGAGTTTCTCATTACTTTACTTGAACTGGTAAAATGCCATGAGGAGTTTCTCATTATTTCACTTGAACTGGTAAAATTCCATGAGGAGTTTCTCATTATTTCACTTGAACTGGTAAAATTCCATGAGGAGTTTCTCATTACTTTACTTGAACTGGTAAAATTCCATGAGGAGTTTCTCATTATTTTACTTGAACTGGTAAAATTCCAAGAGGAGTTTCTAATTATTTTACTTGAACTGGTAAAATGCCATGAGGAGTTTCTCATTACTTTACTTGAACTGGTAAAATTCCATGAGGAGTTTCTCATTATTTTGCTTGAACTGGTAAAATTCCAAGAGGAGTTTCTCATTATTTTACTTGAACTGGTAAAATGCCATGAGGAGTTTCTCATTATTTCACTTGAACTGGTAAAATTCCATGAGGAGTTTCTCATTATTTTGCTTGAACTGGTAACATTCCAAGAGGAGTTTCTCATTATTTCACTTGAACTGGTAAAATTCCAAGAGGAGTTTCTCATTATTTCACTTGAACTGGTAACATTCCAAGAGGAGTTTCTCATTATTTTACTTGAACTGGTAAAATTCCAAGAGGAGTTTCTCATTATTTTGCTTGAACTGGTAAAATTCCATGAGGAGTTTCTCATTACTTTGCTTGAACTGGTAAAATTCCATGAGGAGTTTCTCATTACTTTGCTTGAACTGGTAAAATTCCATGAGGAGTTTCTCATTACTTTGCTTGAACTGGTAAAATTCCATGAGGAGTTTCTCATTACTTTGCTTGAACTGGTAAAATTCCATGAGGAGTTTCTCATTATTTTACTTGAACTGATAAAATTCCAAGAGGAGTTTCTCATTATTTTACTTGAACTGGTAAAATGCCATGAGGAGTTTCTCATTATTTTACTTGAACTGGTAAAATTCCATGAGGAGTTTCTCATTACTTTACTTGAACTGGTAAAATGCCATGAGGAGTTTCTCATTACTTTACTTGAACTGGTAAAATTCCATGAGGAGTTTCTCATTACTTTACTTGAACTGGTAAAATTCCATGAGGAGTTTCTCATTATTTTACTTGAACTGGTAAAATTCCAAGAGGAGTTTCTCATTATTTTACTTGAACTGGTAAAATTCCAAGAGGAGTTTCTCATTATTTTACTTGAACTGGTAAAATTCCATGAGGAGTTTCTCATTATTTTACTTGAACTGGTAAAATGCCATGAGGAGTTTCTCATTATTTCACTTGAACTGGTAAAATTCCATGAGGAGTTTCTCATTATTTCACTTGAACTGGTAAAATTCCATGAGGAGTTTCTCATTATTTTACTTGAACTGGTAAAATTCCATGAGGAGTTTCTCATTATTTTACTTGAACTGGTAAAATTCCAAGAGGAGTTTCTCATTATTTTACTTGAACTGGTAAAATGCCATGAGGAGTTTCTCATTACTTTACTTGAACTGGTAAAATTCCATGAGGAGTTTCTCATTATTTTACTTGAACTGGTAAAATTCCAAGAGGAGTTTCTCATTATTTTACTTGAACTGGTAAAATGCCATGAGGAGTTTCTCATTATTTCACTTGAACTGGTAAAATTCCATGAGGAGTTTCTCATTATTTTACTTGAACTGGTAAAATTCCAAGAGGAGTTTCTCATTATTTCACTTGAACTGGTAAAATTCCAAGAGGAGTTTCTCATTATTTCACTTGAACTGGTAAAATTCCAAGAGGAGTTTCTCATTATTTTACTTGAACTGGTAAAATTCCAAGAGGAGTTTCTCATTATTTTACTTGAACTGGTAAAATTCCATGAGGAGTTTCTCATTATTTTACTTGAACTGGTAAAATGCCATGAGGAGTTTCTCATTATTTCACTTGAACTGGTAAAATTCCATGAGGAGTTTCTCATTATTTTACTTGAACTGGTAAAATTCCAAGAGGAGTTTCTCATTATTTCACTTGAACTGGTAAAATTCCAAGAGGAGTTTCTCATTATTTCACTTGAACTGGTAAAATTCCAAGAGGAGTTTCTCATTATTTTACTTGAACTGGTAAAATTCCAAGAGGAGTTTCTCATTATTTTGCTTGAACTGGTAAAATTCCAAGAGGAGTTTCTCATTATTTTACTTGAACTGGTAAAATGCCATGAGGAGTTTCTCATTATTTCACTTGAACTGGTAAAATTCCATGAGGAGTTTCTCATTATTTTACTTGAACTGGTAAAATTCCATGAGGAGTTTCTCATTATTTCACTTGAACTGGTAAAATTCCAAGAGGAGTTTCTCATTATTTCACTTGAACTGGTAAAATTCCAAGAGGAGTTTCTCATTATTTCACTTGAACTGGTAAAATTCCATGAGGAGTTTCTCATTATTTTACTTGAACTGGTAAAATTCCATGAGGAGTTTCTCATTATTTTACTTGAACTGGTAAAATGCCATGAGGAGTTTCTCATTATTTCACTTGAACTGGTAAAATTCCATGAGGAGTTTCTCATTATTTCACTTGAACTGGTAAAATTCCATGAGGAGTTTCTCATTATTTTACTTGAACTGGTAAAATTCCATGAGGAGTTTCTCATTATTTCACTTGAACTGGTAAAATTCCATGAGGAGTTTCTCATTATTTCACTTGAACTGGTAAAATTCCAAGAGGAGTTTCTCATTATTTTACTTGAACTGGTAAAATTCCATGAGGAGTTTCTCATTATTTCACTTGAACTGGTAAAATTCCATGAGGAGTTTCTCATTATTTCACTTGAACTGGTAAAATTCCATGAGGAGTTTCTCATTATTTCACTTGAACTGGTAAAATTCCATGAGGAGTTTCTCATTATTTCACTTGAACTGGTAAAATTCCATGAGGAGTTTCTCATTATTTTACTTGAACTGGTAAAATGCCAAGAGGAGTTTCTCATTACTTTACTTGAACTGGTAAAATGCCATGAGGAGTTTCTCATTATTTCACTTGAACTGTGAACTGGTAAAATTCCAAGAGGAGTTTCTCATTATTTTACTTGAACTGGTAAAATGCCATGAGGAGTTTCTCATTATTTCACTTGAACTGGGAACTGGTAAAATTCCAAGAGGAGTTTCTCATTATTTTACTTGAACTGGTAAAATGCCATGAGGAGTTTCTCATTATTTCACTTGAACTGGGAACTGGTAAAATGCCAAGAGGAGTTTCTCATTACTTTACTTGAACTGGTAAAATGCCATGAGGAGTTTCTCATTATTTCACTTGAACTTGAACTGGTAAAATTCCATGAGGAGTTTCTCATTATTTTACTTTGAACTGGTAAAATTCCATGAGGAGTTTCTCATTATTTTACTTGAACTGGTAAAATGCCATGAGGAGTTTCTCATTACTTTACTTGAACTGGTAAAATTCCATGAGGAGTTTCTCATTATTTTACTTGAACTGGTAAAATTCCAAGAGGAGTTTCTCATTATTTTACTTGAACTGGTAAAATTCCATGAGGAGTTTCTCATTATTTTACTTGAACTGGTAAAATTCCATGAGGAGTTTCTCATTATTTTACTTGAACTGGTAAAATTCCATGAGGAGTTTCTCATTATTTTACTTGAACTGGTAAAATTCCATGAGGAGTTTCTCATTATTTTACTTGAACTGGTAAAATTCCATGAGGAGTTTCTCATTATTTTACTTGAACTGGTAAAATTCCATGAGGAGTTTCTCATTATTTACTTGAACTGGTAAAATTCCATGAGGAGTTTCTCATTATTTTACTTGAACTGGTAAAATTCCATGAGGAGTTTCTCATTATTTTACTTGAACTGGTAAAATTCCATGAGGAGTTTCTCATTATTTTACTTGAACTGGTAAAATTCCATGAGGAGTTTCTCATTATTTTACTTGAACTGGTAAAATTCCATGAGGAGTTTCTCATTACTTTACTTGAACTGGTAAAATTCCATGAGGAGTTTCTCATTATTTTACTTGAACTGGTAAAATTCCATGAGGAGTTTCTCATTATTTTACTTGAACTGGTAAAATTCCATGAGGAGTTTCTCATTATTTTACTTGAACTGGTAAAATTCCATGAGGAGTTTCTCATTATTTTACTTGAACTGGTAAAATTCCATGAGGAGTTTCTCATTATTTTACTTGAACTGGTAAAATTCCATGAGGAGTTTCTCATTATTTTACTTGAACTGGTAAAATTCCATGAGGAGTTTCTCATTATTTTACTTGAACTGGTAAAATTCCATGAGGAGTTTCTCATTATTTTACTTGAACTGGTAAAATTCCATGAGGAGTTTCTCATTATTTTACTTGAACTGGTAAAATTCCATGAGGAGTTTCTCATTATTTTACTTGAACTGGTAAAATTCCATGAGGAGTTTCTCATTATTTCACTTGAACTGGTAAAATTCCATGAGGAGTTTCTCATTATTTTACTTGAACTGGTAAAATTCCATGAGGAGTTTCTCATTATTTTACTTGAACTGGTAAAATTCCATGAGGAGTTTCTCATTATTTTACTTGAACTGGTAAAATTCCATGAGGAGTTTCTCATTATTTTACTTGAACTGGTAAAATTCCATGAGGAGTTTCTCATTATTTTACTTGAACTGGTAAAATTCCATGAGGAGTTTCTCATTATTTTACTTGAACTGGTAAAATTCCATGAGGAGTTTCTCATTATTTCACTTGAACTGGTAAAATTCCATGAGGAGTTTCTCATTATTTTACTTGAACTGGTAAAATTCCATGAGGAGTTTCTCATTATTTTACTTGAACTGGTAAAATTCCATGAGGAGTTTCTCATTATTTTACTTGAACTGGTAAAATTCCATGAGGAGTTTCTCATTATTTTACTTGAACTGGTAAAATTCCATGAGGAGTTTCTCATTATTTTACTTGAACTGGTAAAATTCCATGAGGAGTTTCTCATTATTTTACTTGAACTGGTAAAATTCCATGAGGAGTTTCTCATTATTTTACTTGAACTGGTAAAATTCCATGAGGAGTTTCTCATTATTTACTTGAACTGGTAAAATTCCATGAGGAGTTTCTCATTATTTTACTTGAACTGGTAAAATTCCATGAGGAGTTTCTCATTATTTTACTTGAACTGGTAAAATTCCATGAGGAGTTTCTCATTACTTTACTTGAACTGGTAAAATTCCATGAGGAGTTTCTCATTATTTTACTTGAACTGGTAAAATTCCATGAGGAGTTTCTCATTACTTTACTTGAACTGGTAAAATTCCATGAGGAGTTTCTCATTATTTTACTTGAACTGGTAAAATTCCATGAGGAGTTTCTCATTATTTTACTTGAACTGGTAAAATTCCATGAGGAGTTTCTCATTATTTTACTTGAACTGGTAAAATTCCATGAGGAGTTTCTCATTATTTCACTTGAACTGGTAAAATTCCATGAGGAGTTTCTCATTATTTCACTTGAACTGGTAAAATTCCATGAGGAGTTTCTCATTATTTTACTTGAACTGGTAAAATTCCATGAGGAGTTTCTCATTATTTTACTTGAACTGGTAAAATTCCATGAGGAGTTTCTCATTATTTTACTTGAACTGGTAAAATTCCATGAGGCGTTTCTCATTATTTCACTTGAACTGGTAAAATTCCATGAGGAGTTTCTCATTATTTCACTTGAACTGGTAAAATTCCATGAGGAGTTTCTCATTATTTCACTTGAACTGGTAAAATTCCATGAGGAGTTTCTCATTATTTCACTTGAACTGGTAAAATTCCATGAGGAGTTTCTCATTATTTTACTTGAACTGGTAAAATTCCATGAGGAGTTTCTCATTATTTCACTTGAACTGGTAAAATTCCATGAGGAGTTTCTCATTATTTTACTTGAACTGGTAAAATTCCATGAGGAGTTTCTCATTATTTTACTTGAACTGGTAAAATTCCATGAGGAGTTTCTCATTATTTTTACTTGAACTGGTAAAATTCCATGAGGAGTTTCTCATTATTTTACTTGAACTGGTAAAATTCCATGAGGAGTTTCTCATTATTTTACTTGAACTGGTAAAATTCCATGAGGAGTTTCTCATTATTTCACTTGAACTGGTAAAATTCCATGAGGAGTTTCTCATTATTTTACTTGAACTGGTAAAATTCCATGAGGAGTTTCTCATTATTTTACTTGAACTGGTAAAATTCCATGAGGAGTTTCTCATTATTTCACTTGAACTGGTAAAATTCCATGAGGAGTTTCTCATTATTTTACTTGAACTGGTAAAATTCCATGAGGAGTTTCTCATTATTTCACTTGAACTGGTAAAATTCCATGAGGAGTTTCTCATTATTTTACTTGAACTGGTAAAATTCCATGAGGAGTTTCTCATTATTTTACTTGAACTGGTAAAATTCCATGAGGAGTTTCTCATTATTTTACTTGAACTGGTAAAATTCCATGAGGAGTTTCTCATTATTTTACTTGAACTGGTAAAATTCCATGAGGAGTTTCTCATTATTTCACTTGAACTGGTAAAATTCCATGAGGAGTTTCTCATTATTTCACTTGAACTGGTAAAATTCCATGAGGAGTTTCTCATTATTTCACTTGAACTGGTAAAATTCCATGAGGAGTTTCTCATTATTTCACTTGAACTGGTAAAATTCCATGAGGAGTTTCTCATTATTTTACTTGAACTGGTAAAATTCCATGAGGAGTTTCTCATTATTTTACTTGAACTGGTAAAATTCCATGAGGAGTTTCTCATTACTTTACTTGAACTGGTAAAATTCCATGAGGAGTTTCTCATTATTTTACTTGAACTGGTAAAATTCCATGAGGAGTTTCTCATTATTTCACTTGAACTGGTAAAATTCCATGAGGAGTTTCTCATTATTTTACTTTCCATGAGGAGTTTTCATTACTTTACTTGAACTGGTAAAATTCCATGAGGAGTTTCTCATTATTTTACTTGAACTGGTAAAATTCCATGAGGAGTTTCTCATTATTTACTTGAACTGGTAAAATTCCATGAGGAGTTTTCATTATTTTACTTGAACTGGTAAAATTCCATGAGGAGTTTCTCATTATTTTAGTTGAACTGGTAAAATTCCATGAAGAGTTTCTCATTACTTTAGTTGAACTGGTAAAATTCCATGAAGAGTTTCTCATTATTTTACTTGAACTGGTAAAATTCCATGAGGAGTTTCTCATTATTTTACTTGAACTGGTAAAATTCCATGAGGAGTTTCTCATTATTTCACTTGAACTGGTAAAATGCCATGAGGAGTTTCTCATTATTTTACTTGAACTGGTAAAATTCCATGAGGAGTTTCTCATTATTTCACTTGAACTGGTAAAATTCCATGAGGAGTTTCTCATTATTTTACTTGAACTGGTAAAATTCCATGAGGAGTTTCTCATTATTTCACTTGAACTGGTAAAATTCCATGAGGAGTTTCTCATTATTTCACTTGAACTGGTAAAATTCCATGAGTTTCTCATTATTTCACTTGAACTGGTAAAATTCCATGAGGAGTTTCTCATTATTTTACTTGAACTGGTAAAATTCCATGAGGAGTTTCTCATTATTTCTTGACTTGAACTGGTAAAATTCCATGAGGAGTTTCTCATTATTTCACTTGAACTGGTAAAATTCCATGAGGAGTTTCTCATTATTTCACTTGAACTGGTAAAATTCCATGAGGAGTTTCTCATTATTTTACTTGAACTGGTAAAATTCCATGAGGAGTTTCTCATTATTTTACTTGAACTGGTAAAATTCCATGAGGAGTTTCTCATTATTTCACTTGAACTGGTAAAATTCCATGAGGAGTTTCTCATTATTTCACTTGAACTGGTAAAATTCCATGAGGAGTTTCTCATTATTTCACTTGAACTGGTAAAATTCCATGAGGAGTTTCTCATTATTTCACTTGAACTGGTAAAATTCCATGAGGAGTTTCTCATTATTTTACTTGAACTGGTAAAATTCCATGAGGAGTTTCTCATTATTTCACTTGAACTGGTAAAATTCCATGAGGAGTTTCTCATTATTTCACTTGAACTGGTAAAATTCCATGAGGAGTTTCTCATTATTTCACTTGAACTGGTAAAATTCCATGAGGAGTTTCTCATTATTTCACTTGAACTGGTAAAATTCCATGAGGAGTTTCTCATTATTTCACTTGAACTGGTAAAATTCCATGAGGAGTTTCTCATTATTTCACTTGAACTGGTAAAATTCCATGAGGAGTTTCTCATTATTTTACTTGAACTGGTAAAATTCCATGAGGAGTTTCTCATTATTTTACTTGAACTGGTAAAATTCCATGAGGAGTTTCTCATTATTTTACTTGAACTGGTAAAATTCCATGAGGAGTTTCTCATTATTTCACTTGAACTGGTAAAATTCCATGAGGAGTTTCTCATTATTTCACTTGAACTGGTAAAATTCCATGAGGAGTTTCTCATTATTTTACTTGAACTGGTAAAATTCCATGAGGAGTTTCTCATTATTTCACTTGAACTGGTAAAATTCCATGAGGAGTTTCTCATTATTTTACTTGAACTGGTAAAATTCCATGAGGAGTTTCTCATTATTTTACTTGAACTGGTAAAATTCCATGAGGAGTTTCTCATTATTTTACTTGAACTGGTAAAATTCCATGAGGAGTTTCTCATTATTTCACTTGAACTGGTAAAATTCCATGAGGAGTTTCTCATTATTTCACTTGAACTGGTAAAATTCCATGAGGAGTTTCTCATTATTTCACTTGAACTGGTAAAATTCCATGAGGAGTTTCTCATTATTTCACTTGAACTGGTAAAATTCCATGAGGAGTTTCTCATTATTTCACTTGAACTGGTAAAATTCCATGAGGAGTTTCTCATTATTTTACTTGAACTGGTAAAATTCCATGAGGAGTTTCTCATTATTTTACTTGAACTGGTAAAATTCCATGAGGAGTTTCTCATTATTTTACTTGAACTGGTAAAATTCCATGAGGAGTTTCTCATTATTTTACTTGAACTGGTAAAATTCCATGAGGAGTTTCTCATTATTTTACTTGAACTGGTAAAATTCCATGAGGAGTTTCTCATTATTTTACTTGAACTGGTAAAATTCCATGAGGAGTTTCTCATTATTTTACTTGAACTGGTAAAATTCCATGAGGAGTTTCTCATTATTTTACTTGAACTGGTAAAATTCCATGAGGAGTTTCTCATTATTTTACTTGAACTGGTAAAATTCCATGAGGAGTTTCTCATTATTTCACTTGAACTGGTAAAATTCCATGAGGAGTTTCTCATTATTTCACTTGAACTGGTAAAATTCCATGAGGAGTTTCTCATTATTTTACTTGAACTGGTAAAATTCCATGAGGAGTTTCTCATTATTTCACTTGAACTGGTAAAATTATTTCACTTGAACTGGTAAAATTCCATGAGGAGTTTCTCATTATTTCACTTGAACTGGTAAAATTCCATGAGGAGTTTCTCATTATTTTACTTGAACTGGTAAAATTCCATGAGGAGTTTCTCATTATTTACTTGAACTGGTAAAATTCCATGAGGAGTTTCTCATTATTTTACTTGAACTGGTAAAATTCCATGAGGAGTTTCTCATTACTTTACTTGAACTGGTAAAATTCCATGAGGAGTTTCTCATTACTTTTTACTTGAACTGGTAAAATTCCATGAGGAGTTTCTCATTATTTTACTTGAACTGGTAAAATTCCATGAGGAGTTTCTCATTATTTTACTTGAACTGGTAAAATTCCATGAGGAGTTTCTCATTATTTCACTTGAACTGGTAAAATTCCATGAGGAGTTTCTCATTATTTTACTTGAACTGGTAAAATTCCATGAGGAGTTTCTCATTATTTCACTTGAACTGGTAAAATTCCATGAGGAGTTTCTCATTATTTCACTTGAACTGGTAAAATTCCATGAGGAGTTTCTCATTATTTTACTTGAACTGGTAAAATTCCATGAGGAGTTTCTCATTATTTTACTTGAACTGGTAAAATTCCATGAGGAGTTTCTCATTATTTTACTTGAACTGGTAAAATTCCATGAGGAGTTTCTCATTATTTCACTTGAACTGGTAAAATTCCATGAGGAGTTTCTCATTATTTCACTTGAACTGGTAAAATTCCATGAGGAGTTTCTCATTATTTCACTTGAACTGGTAAAATTCCATGAGGAGTTTCTCATTATTTTACTTGAACTGGTAAAATTCCATGAGGAGTTTCTCATTATTTTACTTGAACTGGTAAAATTCCATGAGGAGTTTCTCATTATTTTACTTGAACTGGTAAAATTCCATGAGGAGTTTCTCATTATTTTACTTGAACTGGTAAAATTCCATGAGGAGTTTCTCATTATTTCACTTGAACTGGTAAAATTCCATGAGGAGTTTCTCATTATTTTACTTGAACTGGTAAAATTCCATGAGGAGTTTCTCATTATTTTACTTGAACTGGTAAAATTCCATGAGGAGTTTCTCATTATTTTACTTGAACTGGTAAAATTCCAAGAGGAGTTTCTCATTATTTTACATGAGGAGTTTCTCATTATTTTACTTGAACTGGTAAAATTCCATGAGGAGTTTCTCATTATTTACTTGAACTGGTAAAATTCCATGAGGAGTTTCTCATTATTTTACTTGAACTGGTAAAATTCCATGAGGAGTTTCTCATTATTTCACTTGAACTGGTAAAATTCCATGAGGCGTTTCTCATTATTTCACTTGAACTGGTAAAATTCCATGAGGAGTTTCTCATTATTTCACTTGAACTGGTAAAATTCCATGAGGAGTTTCTCATTATTTCACTTGAACTGGTAAAATTCCATGAGGAGTTTACTTGAACTGGTAAAATTCCATGAGGAGTTTTCATTATTTTACTTGAACTGGTAAAATTCCATGAGGAGTTTCTCATTATTTTACTTGAACTGGTAAAATTCCATGAGGAGTTTCTCATTATTTCACTTGAACTGGTAAAATTCCATGAGGAGTTTCTCATTATTTTACTTGAACTGGTAAAATTCCATGAGGAGTTTCTCATTATTTTACTTGAACTGGTAAAATTCCATGAGGAGTTTCTCATTATTTTACTTGAACTGGTAAAATTCCATGAGGAGTTTCTCATTATTTTACTTGAACTGGTAAAATTCCATGAGGAGTTTCTCATTATTTTACTTGAACTGGTAAAATTCCATGAGGAGTTTCTCATTATTTCACTTGAACTGGTAAAATTCCATGAGGAGTTTCTCATTATTTCACTTGAACTGGTAAAATTCCAAGAGGAGTTTCTCATTATTTCACTTGAACTGGTAAAATTCCATGAGGAGTTTCTCATTATTTTACTTGAACTGGTAAAATTCCATGAGGAGTTTCTCATTATTTTACTTGAACTGGTAAAATTCCATGAGGAGTTTCTTGAACTGGTAAAATTATTTCATTATTTCACTTGAACTGGTAAAATTCCATGAGGAGTTTCTCATTATTTCACTTGAACTGGTAAAATTCCATGAGGAGTTTCTCATTATTTCACTTGAACTGGTAAAATTCCATGAGGAGTTTCTCATTATTTCACTTGAACTGGTAAAATTCCATGAGGAGTTTCTCATTATTTCACTTGAACTGGTAAAATTCCATGAGGAGTTTCTCATTATTTCACTTGAACTGGTAAAATTCCATGAGGAGTTTCTCATTATTTTACTTGAACTGGTAACATTCCATGAGGAGTTTCTCATTATTTCACTTGAACTGGTAAAATTCCATGAGGAGTTTCTCATTATTTCACTTGAACTGGTAAAATTCCATGAGGAGTTTCTCATTATTTTACTTGAACTGGTAAAATTCCATGAGGAGTTTCTCATTATTTTACTTGAACTGGTAAAATTCCAAGAGGAGTTTCTCATTACTTTACTTGAACTGGTAAAATTCCATGAGGAGTTTCTCATTATTTCACTTGAACTGAACTGGTAAAATTCCAAGAGGAGTTTCTCATTATTTTACTTGAACTGGTAAAATTCCATGAGGAGTTTCTCATTATTTTACTTGAACTGGTAAAATTCCATGAGGAGTTTATTACTTTACTTGAACTGGTAAAATTCCATGAGGAGTTTCTCATTATTTCACTTTGAACTGGTAAAATTCCATGAGGAGTTTCTCATTATTTTACTTGAACTGGTAAAATTCCATGAGGAGTTTCTTTATTTTACTTGAACTGGTAAAATTCCATGAGGAGTTTCTCATTATTTTACTTGAACTGGTAAAATTCCATGAGGAGTTTCTCATTATTGAACTGGTAAAATTGAGGAGTTTCTCATTACTTTACTTGAACTGGTAAAATTCCATGAGGAGTTTCTCATTATTTTACTTGAACTGGTAAAATTCCATGAGGAGTTTCTCATTATTTTACTTGAACTGGTAAAATTCCATGAGGAGTTTCTCATTATTTTACTTGAACTGGTAAAATTCCATGAAGAGTTTCTCATTATTTTACTTGAACTGGTAAAATTCCATGAGGAGTTTCTCATTACTTTACTTGAACTGGTAAAATTCCATGAGGAGTTTCTCATTATTTTACTTGAACTGGTAAAATTCCATGAGGAGTTTCTCATTATTTTACTTGAACTGGTAAAATTCCATGAGGAGTTTCTCATTATTTTACTTGAACTGGTAAAATGCCATGAGGAGTTTCTCATTACTTTACTTGAACTGGTAAAATTCCATGAGGAGTTTCTCATTATTTCACTTGAACTGGTAAAATTCCATGAGGAGTTTCTCATTATTTTACTTGAACTGGTAAAATGCCATGAGGAGTTTCTCATTATTTTACTTGAACTGGTAAAATTCCATGAGGAGTTTCTCATTATTTTACTT
>NC_134836.1:119184296-119232276 GCF_004210375.1 Tachypleus tridentatus | reverse complement strand
CTAATTATAACATAGTATACTAAAGAGCAGGAATGATTTTATTTGTGAGAAAACTTAGGATGTACCTTTAAAAAATGAGAGGGAATCTTCAATAGCTGTGGCACTTGAAATTCTTTTAGACAGAATAAGAGTTAGTTAATCTGTGAGACCTTGGGCATGATCAAAGGCATCAGTTGAAAAGGTTTGACCATCTGAGTACAAAACTGTAATTAGATATTAAATCAGTCAAGAGATGATAAACTATGAGCTAACACTCATAGCTGTTCTGTGAGCTGTGGCTAAAAATATTAAATGAACATTTTCTTTGAGGTAGGAAAACAAAACAGGATGTTAAATGATTATCAAGTTATAATGGTTTTAAAAGGGGCTGAACATGTTTGTAATAAATTAAAAAGTTGCCTGTATATGATGTTAGAACAATGAATGTATAATGTCTTTGATATTTGATTTTCTCTAAGACTTGAATCATTAAGTGTGTGGTGCAGAGATTGTTAATATTTATAAAATATTTCACTGTAGGTTATGTGGAGAATCTACTGTTATTGGCAAATATGACAAGTATTGTGAGAACTTTAGGCACAACACTTAAATGTGTTAAAAATGAAAAGGTAAGACTGTGAAACTGTCAGATTCTCATTGGTAGCATGTGTTTGTTATTCACATCTTTGCTTAAATGCTTTGAAACATTAAACATTTAAGGAACAACATTATAGGAAGTCACACAAGTAAGTGCACACATACTTCAAATGTTACGTTCAAGTAATGTTTTTTTTAATTACACAATCCAAACATGAAACTGAAAATTCATTATGTCCTATTACTAAAAAATCAAGATGTTTTCTTTATGAGTAAAAATGCAAATATGAATCGATTGTCTTTCTTGTTTCTTGGATTAAACCTTATGAAGAGAGAAAATCAATGTTATAAAAACGTAAGACAGAAAATCAAGTTACCTTTGTTATAAAAACGTAATTGCTTTTCCAGGAAATATTTTTAAATTTCTGCTTTAGACCTATACAGTATTGTTGTGTACTAACACGTCATATTATTATTTTATTAATTATTTGTTATGTAAAGTGGTCATGGCTTGACATGCAGTTGCAGGTCAATGGCTCAAATCCCATCACTGAACATGCTCACCCTTTCACCTTTACTGGTCATAGTTACTCGCATGAATTCCTGGCTTGTTTGTTTTCACTCCCCATGTTCCAAGTGACTATTTTCATAACTTTTTTTTTCTAAGTAGTATTTAAAAGGGTATTTTATTTTAAAAATCAAGTTTAAGAATTTATCTTAGTTACCTCTATTCCTTTCCTTATTTGGAAGATTTGAGAGAACAGTGTAACAGTCATGTTATGCTGACACAGCCTTGCATCGATGATTTAACTTCTAGTAGTTTTTGCTAATTAGTGGTTTTGTGGGAATTTTGCATCAGGATTAGAGTATGTTCTACCACACTAATCTTGAGATCCATTTCCAATTAATTAAAAAGATGAATAAAAAATAGTATTAATTGTTAATTTATCTGTATTTTCTGTTATGATTCTGTAAATTTACTAGAAATTCTCATTTATACAGTGTTGTTGTTATTATTTCAAGAGTATAGTCAGCTTGGCATGCATGGCTTTGTAGTTAGGGAGTCTCGACTCACAACCTGAGGGTCAAGGGTTTGAAACCCATCCCTGAATGTGCTTGCTGTTTCAGTTGTGAAGGTGTTATGTGTTAAAAGAGTAGCTTAAGAGTTGGCAATGGGTGGTGTTGACTGGCTATCTTCCTTGATGTCTATCTCTACTAAATTAGGAACAGCTAACACAGATAGACCTTGTGTAGCTTTATGTGACATTGAAAACAAACATATCAGTGATATAGATTAGAGATAGTAAAATCAGTATAGCCAATTATCTATGAGTATTGGTTAGCATTGTATAAAATTTTAGTTTATCTTAAATTGAACAATTTCTGGGAGATCGTCCAGTATTGTTTTTGATCATTCCAACTATCCATTAACTATGAAAATTATGATTAAATCAATTAATGATTTTTGTTATTATTTTCTATAAATTTGTTTATTTGACAAAATTGATTAATGCCATGATTCATGAATATGATCAAGTACTTGAAATTAGTTTTCATTTATTAATGTTTTTTATTATTCCATCTATTCAAGTAATAAATATACTGATATTATATCTGTTTATTCTTAACTATACAATGGGATATCTGTGTTTTGCCTGCTATGGGTAACTAAACTTGATTTATAGTGTTTTTAGTTTTTGTTAAATATAAGTGATTGATAGGCTTAGCAATTAATCGATTAATGAATTTCTCTGAGTATCCAGCTCTAATGATAAATTGTATATATGCTATTGATGTTTTCTTTAACTTTCTTTGGCAGATTATAGCATCTGATACTGTTGGAGCTTTCTTACCTCTGATACATAGAAGTTTTCATACAAGTGCCATCTGCAGTAAAGTCCAAGCGGGAAAATACAAGGTTACAAAGAAACGAAACTTCCCTTTAACTTATGAGCAGGCCAACAAGCCACCTTACATTGGATGTCGCAAATCCTGGAACTCGTGGAACACTAGTATGTATTTTTGAAATTGGATGGTGTTACCTCTCTGCATAGTTCTCGCATTTTACCAGAAACTGAATGAGCACTGTAAAGAAATTATCATGTTTTTTTTAATTTATGTGAAAATAATAAGTGTTAATTTTGAATGGAAATCTTAAGTACAGGTTATTAGTTTATTTAATCTTTAATACAGGTATCTTTATGACTGTTCTGTCTCACTGGTGAACTTGGTGATTTATATCGCTACAACTTGGGGTTTATTCCACATCGTGTCATAGCACGTAACACATTGAATAGCTTTGTGTTTAATTGCAATAACTCCAAAACTCATAATTTTGAATAACACTGACAAGTGCATCCTGTGTATGAACTAACATGTCGTCAATGTTTCCATGGAGTATTCAATTTTGGTGAAAATGCGTATTTTCTCTGATGCAGATTGACACAGATGTTGTTAAGTTGGTTATTCAACAGAATCCTCATGACACAGTAAAGGTAGAGCACAATTTCAAATCATTTGTCCTAAGTTATTAATTTAACTTACAACCATTAAAATTACACCATAAAATTAGGTCAACATTGACAGTTAAAAAACAAACAGTTAACATAATGTCTTTTCAGGGTTCAAAGTCACTGAAAGTTTTCACAATTTTCTGACCTTTTCAATTCTAATTTATATGTGTAGTTTTAACCTTTTTGTCATTACTATTTGATGTTCCCAAAAAATGTGACCTGATCACTGTCTGTTATCACAAGAGGTCATTTTCTAACCATGCTTCAGTATAAATTACACAGGTCTGCAAATTTTAACTTCATAAAAGTTATATTGGTTTTTGTAACAAACTTTTCATAACTCAGTTATGCAGATTTTGAAAAGAATATATTTTTTTTATCACATAAAGTCTTTTACAAATTGGGAAGAAAAAATGTGTATGATTCAAATTATTATTTCATTTGCCACAATAAACATTTTTGTTATGTTTGTGACCAAAAATATTAACAAGCTGAAGAAAAAGGAACAGTACTGTCAAACATATCTTCATTCATCTTAATCTTTTGTGTGTGAAATTTATTTCTTTTAGTTTCAAAACTGCGATATGGTCTTTTATCTATTGCATCTGTAGCATCTCGTTTCAATGACCAGCAGTAATCAGCCATCATCCTGATGTTTCACCTTCTCTGATATCTCCTCACAATTTCTCTGATAACTTGATGAAACATTTACCCATGTTCTTTGATGACAGTACCAAGATGTTTAGGGAAATAGTGCATGGTCATTTCTTCTTTGTCCAGTGCTGATTTCATGCCATTCACAAACAAATTGTGAAAACTCTGTGTAACTGGATTGTTGACCCAACAACCTACACAAGACTTTTAAATCTCTACAAAGTAGTTGTTCAACCATGTTCTTAGTAACAAGAAGTTTGAGATTTTGTACACCTTCTAGTGAACTTATTGACCAATAGGAACAGCTGTATATATGCTACCATAGTGAAAGATAACACCTTTTAAACTTTTTAGAGGAATCAATGAATAACTGCCACTCACTTGGTTCATAGACTGCAGCTCCTGACACTGACTGGTGTTAACCCTTTCAAGATGGGTCATGGGTCAAAGGCTATGTCATCATGTTTGTTGGCTTGCATTCAAAATATTATTGAACTACTATTTTATGAATTTATGTTACTAAGTTTGGAATCAAATTGTAGATTAGAATTCAAACTTTAATATTATATACGAGTTAATTTCTTAATTTAAAAGTAAATATTAAAAGAACACACCTAAGTGTAGGTTTTAGTGAGTCATGGTATATTGAATGTACCACTGTTTAAAATGTTTGTGATGTAAAATACTAAGTCTATAGTTTGTACAAATTATGAACTCAAGCTATGAATATTATTGACAAGCTAGAATTTACAATTAGAACCTTGTATCTCTTTTATTTAGCTCAAATATGAGCATGTACTGAATCAAACACACTGACCCTGTTCACCTCTTTCTATATTTTGAAATAGTTCCTTATATATTCTTACTACAGTATATGACATGAATAACCTATCTACAGCTTAAAATATATCCCTAGTGGTTTCTCAGCCATTTTAATCTGTGATAATACTACCATGTTCTTTCAAACCAAGATTTCAAGAAGTTTGTTTGTATCTTTTATCTGCTACAAGTTTCGTATCTTTTTTAAATCTAATTATATCTTAATTACTAAACATAATAAATTATAGTGGAATTCTGTGGTAGTAGTATAGCTTTGTATGATTTTGTGGTTGTGGAACTGTATATGTAAAAAACCTAAAAAAAATATTTTGTTTGATATCCTCCATGTGTGAAATTTTAAAGGCTTAGCATCCTATGCTCATCAACAATCAAGTTCAAAGATCATAGTAAGAAGCTACAATTGTTTGCTTTACGTCTTGAGTTGTTGTTCTATATTTTAATAAAAATAAGTTTAATAATTTATTTCTAAATAGTAATAATCTATATATATTTATATAATGTATAATAATCTAGATGTGACTGTATATTACAAAATACTATATCACTAAAATACAATCAAGACAGGGAAGATTAAAACCAGTTTTATATTATTGGATATGTAACATGACTGCACATGCACCTTATCAATATAATTTATATAATGTTAGCTAGGCATGACTGGAATGTAAATATAATAAAAAAAATATATATATAGTGTTATGAGACTTAAGCTGCTTAGAATAAACAGATGTATTTTTGTGTTATAGTATGTATTGTTTGTTGTTTTTTTTTATTGGAATTTAGCACAAAGCTACTCGAGGGCTATCTGTGCGAGCCGTCCCTAATTTAGCAGTGTAAGACTAGAGAGAAGGCAGCTAGTCATCACCACCCACTGCCAACTCTTGGGCTACTCTTTTACCAACAAATAGTTGGATTGACCGTCATATTATAACTCCCCACGGTTGAAAGGGTGAGCATGTTTGGTGTGAAGGTGTTATAGTATGTAGTCATTCTAGCATGAAAAATGCATAACTTATATTTCCTAATTTTTTATGATAGTTACAAGGTCAATCAAGTGACATAGTTATAGTACAGGAAACATCATAAAATATGAGGTCTTACTGAAAAAAAATATTTTAAATATAATTAAGAGGTTTTTAGCAATTACACAAATAATATTTGAGATTTTTGGAACAAAGAATAGTTTTTATAATCATAACATGAAATCACTTTGAACTCAGACTAGTAAGGAAATAAACTCTATTTTCACAAACAAATTTTCAGTAAAAGTGTTTAATTAAAGAATCTAGTTTTTTGTTTACAAAATACTTGTAATCTTTACTGAAAGTCTACCAAGTTTTGTGAAGATACACATGCTGTATCAAAAGTTATAGTGGAAATACTTAACTTATATAGATGTGTAGATGAACTCGTATATTATAGTGAGCCCATTATGAAAGGGTTAATTCAGTAATATTGTTGTGATAAACCAGTGAACCTTCTTGTAAAAAGTATGGTATAAACTCTTTCTCAGTAAAATGATGCCTCTGGAGAAAGTAAGATCTCAACCTGAAGCCTGGACCCCAAATTTTCTGAAGAATCTTTTGGAAAGCCCAAATCTCTGACCACATCATTAAGTTCACCTTGTGTGAATAGTTGTAGTTCACCAGATGTTTCAGGTTGAAAACTGTCCCTATTGTCATTTCTATTGACATCATATTCAGTATCAGATGCAATTGTAACAAGAGTTTCCAATGATGTTAGTATAGGTTCATCAGATTTGTGAACAACAAGTCTTATAGCTGATTGAAGGTTTGGATAAGAAATTTCCTTTTTCTTTCACATGTGTAGCCTTGCACATTACACGAACAAAAATAGCACTCGTGTCTGGTTTCTAGGCTCACACCAGACTACTTGAATTCCAAAAGTTATAGACTTTCATACCTTCAGTCTCAACTCTTTCACACAAATGGTGAAGACTTTGTATGGTGCCCATGATTTGTCTTTGTTCTTAAATTTTATTCCACAATATGCATAATATGTTTTTTTTGACACATTCTCTAATGTTTTGCCTTTGTTTCTTTGAAACAAATTCACCACGAAGATAATAAAATATGTTTGGGTATTCTTACAACTTCTTTTTACCATAGGAACAAATAAATAATATTGAAAAAATTATTGTTGAATGCATGCAAACAAATACTATACAGAAATGACAAGTCGTGTGGTATTTTAAGTGTTTATATACTAGTGGTGTGTTTCTTGTAGGTTATAGAGGATTGATAAACCTCTCACTTTGAGATTAATGTAGAGAAATCTGTAGCCAGTGATTGTCAATATTTTAAGTGTGATTAGACTGAAGAACTAAATAAAATTGTATTTTAGTTATAGTGTATGATGTTTGAATATAGATATAAAAAAATATACTACTAATTTTTCTCGAGCTTGCCAAAAAATATTTTGTCACCTTAAGAAAAAAATTGTTCTTCCAGTTCTAATTGGTGTGTAAGGATTGAAAACCTGAAGAGGCTTTGTGAAAAACAAATGAAACATTAGAAAAGGGCTGCTGTTTTTATTTTCATTGTTATGATTGTTAAGTGTGTATTTTTTCTGAATTGCAAATATTTGTTATTGTTAGTTTTTCATTTAAAAGTAGATGTAATGTGGCTTGGAGCATCATGTGATTACACTATGTAACAAAATTTATATTTTTTCTTGTTCTTGGACAGAAAGTGTTATTTCCCAATTGCTTATGCCTAAAGTAAATGGAAAAAGACCTATTTTTCTCTTCAAATTTTGCTTTTGTGACCTGGGAGTGTATAACAAAAACATGATGGGAGACTAAATTTGGTGGCTGATACATGAAAGTGATTTACATTACAGTTGCAAATCTCGAAAAAATACTCACTTTTAAATATTTTTGTATAACTTTAGTATAAATACATTTAAATCTTGATTCATATGTTGTTTTATTCAGACCTTATGTAAATGTGCAAATTTTTCCCACTTACATAGAAAATAGGTTAATTTCTAAATTTCATTATCCAGGTCACAAAAGCAAAGTTTGAAGGGAATAATGACAATTTTCTGTACTTTTACAACATAAGCAATTAAGAAATAACCGCATACTATCTAGGAACAAAATTTGTTTTACATAGCATAATGACTGTAGATGTACAGTTATACCTGCCATAAATTTTTGATAGGACTAACATTTGTGAATGTTATTTGATTGTCAAACTTGAGAAAATATGTACCTAAGTTCCTTATTTGTTTGCTAATGTTTTGTCATTTTCTCAGGTAACCTTTTGGATGGACTAAGGTCATCAGAAGCGGCTATTGAAGACATGTTCATTCGTAAGTTCATGAGTGGAACCTGGCACAAACTGTTTTTGTCTGAAGTGATAATTAAACGAAGACATAATATGATCTTCATTGGAGGAATCGTACTGCAAGCCATTCATGCTCGGAAGATGTACTTCTTGCTGGGTTACACTGAAGAAATTCTGAGTTACATTTTAAAGTGTCCAGTAAAGCTTGAACTCCAAACGGTGTCTGATAGAAAAGACGTAATATTCAAATATATCTGAGCAACTTGTTGTGTGCACTGTGCTGTTTATAGATGCAAGTTGTATTGGTAGTGGGGATACTGGCCATTATTTCAAGAGTTACAAAGTAGAAGACTTAAGTATTTGATTATTAATTCCAAACAGTTGATTTAAATAAACGTACAAGAGTTTTTGACTCGCACACTGAACCATCCTGTAACTGTTTCTCTACAGGGTAATGAATCAACCTACATGCAAAGTAAAAGTCAAATATAACTGAATGAATCCAGTTTATTTAGAATATATACTTAATTGAACAGATTAAAATGTAAGATGTATATATATAATCGTCCTCATTTTTCAAGCCTTCTGCTTTCAGTATTAAGTCATCCGTAACATAACAGATCAGGGACATAGCTAAAGATGTCCTTCCCCCTGGCCTTTTAAACATTTCTTCAAATAAATAATTTAAGAAACAGAAAACTTGATCAAATAACCCTTACATAAAAGTTCTTTGCATTAAGGAATTACAATAGTTTGTAGTTACATGATCTTAAGTTTATTTGTCTAGAATTTAGCCTCATCCTAACCACAACTAATCCATTATAATATTATGGTTACCCAATGATAGTAGCTGAGTTACTATTCATATTATAATCACAAATGATAGAAATTTAAGTGAAACAATTTTTCTAAAACTGTTATTAAATGTAATAACCATGTTCATGTGGAGTGTAACAACATAATGTGAATTCACATACTGATGATAACTAAAAATGTAACAGTACTAATATATGGAACTGTTATCAGATGTGCTTCAAATTCTTTTGAGTGTGTATTTTTAGCTTGACAGAGTTATAGACCTGTTTTGTATACTGTATTGGATGTGTACATATATTTGAACTTTTCATGTAACTGAAATCTGTTTGATAGCTGATTTGTTATGTTTCTGTGCTTTTAATGATTTTTCCAATTTAATCTGGTTAGATCAGGTAATTATATTTCCAGTTTAACCTTGGTAGATCAGTTAATGATTATTCTGATTTAATCTGGTTAGATCAGGTTATTATATTTCCAGAGTAATCTTGATAGATTAGTTAACGATTATTCTGATTTAATCTGGTTAGGTCAGGTTATTATATTTCCAGTTTAACCTTGGTAGATTAGTTAATGATTATTCTGATTTAATCTGGTTAGATCAGGTTATTATATTTCCAGTTTAATCTTGATAGATTAGTTAATGATTATTCTGATTTAATCTGGTTAGATCAGGTTATTATATTTCCAGTTTAACCTTGATAGATTAGTTAATGATTATTCTGATTTAATCTGGTTAGATCAGGTTATTATATTTCCAGTTTAACCTTGGTAGATTAATTAATGATTATTCTGATTTAATCTGGTTAGATCAGGTTATTATATTTCCAGTTTAATCTTGATAGATCAGTTAATGATTATTCTGGTTTAATTTGGTTAGATCAGGTTATTATATTTCCAGTTTAATCTTGATAGATTAGTTAACGATTATTCTGATTTAATCTGGTTAGATCAGGTATCTGGTATCTGAAAGGGAAACTTTCTCTTCTTACATTGGTTTTAAGAACAGTAATTCAGTAACCTGTGTATCTATATTCTCTTACGTCAGATAATTAATGTATTGATCATGAAACTTATGGCCCAGTAATTTTATTCTAATTGTCAGTGACAAGAAGTAATATTCAGTACTTTCTGTAGATGTATTCTCCTATCTCAAAATATAACTATCTTCTCTCCAACTATATTGAGGATATTGAGAGTTTAAACCAAATGAAGTAAATCATTGTCAGTAGTTGAGACCTGTGAAAATAATCATGCCACATGGGTTATGGAACACTTCTGCTATATTTCAGCAGTTGATGGTGGTTTTTATGTGGAAATTGTTGAGCTGTTAGATGTTCTTTGATGAAACTGAATAAGTCAAAGAGAACATGCTTAAGGCTCAACTCAAACATGGACCCTAATTAAAATGTGGTTTCATTTTATTATGTACAGTGGGAAGAGATAGAGCTGTGATGAGCCTGAAAATATTTAATTCATAAGATGTTGGAAGAAACAAACAACATAGAAAGTAGTAGACTTTCAAAGGTTGTTTCTGCATATTTGTGAGAATTTTCTTTGGAGTAATTGAAGAACACTGCATCTCATCTAGAAAACTAAGATTTACAATTATTTAGGACAAGATGTTTCACAGAAACTGGAGCAGGAATTATCACTACACCATACCCAAGGGACAATTGAATCATCACAAACATGGAGGATGTGTAGTTGGGAAAACCTGAGTCATCACAAACATGGAAGAAGTGTTGTCCAAAAACTAGCAGAGGTAGAAGACACTAGATGTCTAAAACTTGTACCAAAGAATGTTGCACACCAAAACAGGAATTACCTACAGTACCAAAAGAATGTTGCACACCAAAACGGGAATTACCTACAGTACCAAAGAATGTTGTACACCAAAACGGGAATTACCTACAGTACGAAAGAATGTTGTACACCAAAACGGGAATTACCTACAGTACCAAAGAATGTTGTACACCAAAACGGGAATTACCTACAGTACCAAGAATGTTGTACACAAAACGGGAATTACCTACAGTACGAAAGAATGTTGTACACCAAAACAGGGATTACCTACAGTACCAAAGAATGTTGTGCACCAAAACAGGGATTACCTACAGTACCAAAGAATGTTGTGCACCAAAACAGAATTACCTACAGTACCAAGAATGTTGTGCACCAAAACAGGGAATTACCTACAGTACCAAAGAATGTTGTGCATCAAAACGGGAATTACCTACAGTATATGAGTGGAGATTCAGAGTTAATCATGTTTCACTGAAAGCTTGATCAGTTTATAGGAAACATTGAGAGTTCACTGGCTTACCATTGTTTCAAGATTGTTTTTTAATAGTGAGTTGACACCAGCAAATAAAAATGTCACCCCCATACACTTTCTGAAAATAACCAGATCATGTTTTCTAGGGAGAGAGTGTGTAGGGGGGAAGGGATGAAGTTACTGTTTTACAGCGCAACATGTTGCTCTTCCATATCACGATGAATGAGTCGTTTGTGAAAGTCTAATTCATGAAGAATCTACAGATGATTTCTGTAAATTTTGCTCTGATTAAAATCACCATTGTTTCACTTATCTAATATAACATTCGTGAATATCTGTGTGAAAGAATATATATCTTTGACTCACTTCACACACAAAATCACAATGGTAGAATCGTACTCGCATATATATATATTAACGCCCCATTCATGCTTATAAGAGGATGTGTCAGGACTTATTGACATTAACTATGGTAACACCAAGTATTAGTCACGTGGATTATCTCCTGGTAACTTCCTTCCATCTGTGCGTTCTCACAGCATCGTGAAATAAATCACATGACAATACACATTCAGACAACTTCAAACTAAATACAACATTGAACAGTAAAATACATTAACTGTTTTTAAAACCAGGTTATGTTATCTGTGAGTCAGTCAAGTTACCATGGTTGGCATAAGGTAAAACGAACAGAGTTAAGACTTGTTAATCTGAAACTGATTCACATTTTGTGCTGTTTGTTGAATGTTATCAAGATAACTTTACCGTCATCACCACCAACATGACAGTCTTGGTTGAATGGGTGAAATAGTCCATAAAGCAGATGCTTGCACATGTTATGAATCCTCACTGGAATGAACACTTATTGTGCATCACATGAAGTATTGTGCAACAAAGCAAATATTGAGTGGTGATTTACTTAAAATTCTCATGGTGGGGTAATATAAAGAAAAATCCCGTGGTTGTGGATCCCTAAAACAAATGTGTCAGCACCTACAAATATATATATAGAAATCTAATTCGTATGCACGTTAATTTGAAACACCAGCAGCTAACGAAGGTAGGAGATACAAAACACTAGAGGAACAAAACCCGAGCATGAGGAGACTAGATATAGCTTTAGTCATACCTGTAGACTGTTTTCTTAACATGCAGGTGCAATCATGAGACGAGTACCTGTATAACGTTTATACAAAAACTACCCATGATAAACTGACTGTGCAAATAGGCACAAAAGTAAGTAATATTTAAAACAAGCACGTGAGACATGTACGTGACTTCCACATGTGCAGCGAGGGAACGTTTTCTCAAACTTATAAAACCTGAACTGCATTTTGCTTACGATTAAAGTAGATACCTGTGGTTCCAGTTTCAAGTCTTTCATTTTCAGTTAATAAAGAATCTTGCGCAGGTTTTCAGCAGCAGAATAAAATACGTGAACAGCTATCCAAACATTGTTAACCCTAACCAGGGTGATATATTTTGATTCCTTTTACTTCTCATAGTAGGGTTACTTAATCAAATTGCATAAAGTTTCATAAACAGTTTGTAGTTTCGGCTTTCAAAAATAATACACTTATATTCTGTTTTACTATAATTTTATGTTATTAGATTTCCAAATTTATCAAGTGAGCCAAGCCCCCAAGTGGCACTGCATTATGCCTGCGAACTTGCAACACTAGGAAACAGGTTTTGATACTCGTGGTGGATAGAGCACAGATAGTCCATTGTGTAGGTCTGTGCTTATCTTCAAAATAAACAAAACAAACTGTGAGCCTCTTATTTGGAAGAGATATTAAAAATACTTATTTTTTTAACATAACATAATGTTTAGGGACAACAACGAACTTGTTGTTCCTTCTCAGCTGTCCCATTCTCTAAGTCAAATTGAAACTATTAAATGAAAAATAAAGGCGGCCCTTATCATTCATATATCTATCAAACTTTCTTTTAAATTTACTTCCTCCACAACATCCGAAGTCTTGTTGTTTAAACTTACTCAAATTTACTGCCTCCACAACATCCGAAGTCTTGTTGTTTTTGTTTTTTTCTGTTGTTTGGAATTTCTTGTAAAGCTACACAAGGAATGTCTGCGCCATCCGTCCTTAATTTAACAGTGTAAGGTTAGAGAGAAGGCATCTAGTCATCACCATCCACCGCCAACTCTCGAACTAGTCTTTTGTCAACGAATAGTGGGATTGACGGATACATTTTAATCCCAACATGGCTGAAAGGGTGACCATGTTTGCTCTGACGGGGATTTGAACCTGCGACACTCAATTACGAGTCGAGTGCCCTCAACATCTGGCATGCCGGGCCTCATTCTATAGACCAACCACCCTATTTGAAAAATAAAATTGTCTTAGCTAAAGACGACTTCTATCATGCCTAAATATCTAGTTGTGTTCCTATTTCTATATTTCTCGATGCTAAGTATGAAAAATTTTGATCGTAAACAAATTTTAAGTATCCAATCAATTTCAATTCAATTGATTTACTTTAATGTATTTTCTGGCATCAGATTAGATATTCTTACTAGAAATATATTTCGTTGAAATCAATTTATATCAATTAAATTCCCCCAGTGTCACCGCTGTATGTCTGCGGATTTACAACTCTAGAATCCGGCTTTCGATACCCGTGGTGGGGAGAGTACAGATAACTTATTGTGTAGCTTTGTTCTCAACTACAAATATCTAGTAAATATACTTTCAATAAATCGTATCTTATCTGAATATGGTAAAGTTAAAAATAATATTAAATAATTTCAGAAAATGGTATATTTTGTCATCACTACCATTCTTTCTAAACCTGATAAGGCAACCTGATGTCGTAAAATTCATTTGCCACATATTTCAATTGTTATTTAATACGAATGTAATGTGCAGTGAAATTATGAAAGAATTCTAAAGTATGTGGTTAGTACCTTAGCCTTCTGAAATTGTTATATTACGTTCTGTGTGAAGGTTGGTTTTAACTCTCCCACAATATCACAGATTTTCAATCCACTTTATTTATACAGACGTACACTTTTTTAAAATATTCTTCTCTATAGCTAGTTTCAAAGTAGAGCTTCATTTGTGGTTGTTAAGATAACATGTGACGTAAGTGACGTATGTGAATGTATACATTACTTGATGGATAAAATTTATGAAAGAGCTGAAAAATAGAGTGAGAAATGAAACAATGATAATTATATTATCAAAGGATGATGATTTCTTAGAAAATACAGTATTTGCTCTTAGATGGCAAGAAAAAACCTAAATCTTGAACAAATTTGTTATTTAATGGCGTTTATTTTCTGAAAAGTGTATAAATGTAAATTAGAACTTTTTCATATTTCTATGCGAATTACAAAATAAAAAATAATATAAATTTTGAAATAATTTTAGTAAAGAAATAAAATACAGTTGTAATTATCTTTCCTACTTAAGGTTTGGTATGCAAGCGTGCACCGACGTTTTCGAAGTGCTTGTGTTGATCACATCTTTTTCACTGCAACACTCTCAGTATATCAAAAGTGGTGGCTCAGCATATCCAGGTGGTTAGGGCACTAGACTCCAAATCTGAAGGTCACGGGTTTGAATCCCTGTCGCACCAAACATGCTCGCCCTTTCAGCCGTGGGGACGTTATAATTCAACGGTCAATCCCTTTGTTCACTGGTAAAAGAGTAGCCCAAGAGCTGCCTACCCTCTAGTGTTACACTGCTAAATTAGTGATGGCTAGCACCTATAGTTCTCGTGTAGCTCTGCGCGAAATTCAAAACCAAAACATCAAAAGTGGTAGGTGTATTACGTAGGCTGAATGTTACGATGCAGAAGTTTTATCGGTGATCTCAAGAATTGTCACCCAGCTCAATTCGTCGATATCTGGAAGCTATGTAAAAGTTGCTGAATCAACGGACATTTTCATCTACATCTGGAGATTCGTCTATCCATGAGACCAGAAAAAACATTAATGTGGATCACAGAGTTCAGACTTTTCGAGTAAATACAGTTTCCTAGTGTAATGTGCCTTCCTTCATTCTGACAGTTACCACTAGTAACAAGTGAGATTCTCAAATAACGACAGCAAAAAAATTAGAGGTACACAGGTGGATGAGAAAAACTTGTTTTTGAAAAATAAAAAAATATTAATATTAATTAAAAATGTTAAAATATAACAAATGACAAAGCAGCTAAAATAATACCGCCCTAAAAAAATAAGTTCCAGTGAGTATCGGTAGAATTTTATCCCTGATAATAATCAAACTTTTTTATTTTATGTGATACCATCTTTTAATATTTGCCGTATCTCTTATACTGGCTATTTACTTAGTGCCATAGGAAAGCCTACTTTTAATGGTTTTATAGAATTTTCATCATCTGTGTCTATGTAGTGGCGAGTTACTTTTGTTTGATCAAAATGGCCGTCTGATCCAACAAATATTTCAACACATTCAACCTGTAATTTCTGAGATATTGTCCTGTGCTTAATCCAGCTTTCTTGTACATTCATCAATTACTGACCTCGGATATTCTTGAAGTGCTGTATTTGTTTTTGGACGTTGTGTAACAGAAGCAACTCTACCTGTACAGATAGTTCCAGCTAATTTCACTCAGGACTATCATTTCAACGTTAAGCTTAACTACTTAAATAAATAACTTTTCGACTAAGTTCAACTTGCTTTCTAAAAAAGGAACAGCTCATTTCAAACATTTGTTCAATCACAGAAGATAAAATTACAGAACACCATTTATGCATTCAAAATACATCTTAATACACCCTTTCGTTGTTCTTAAACCTTGTCTAGTTAGCAATGATTTTTTTTTTCTCTGGAAATACAATTCACCTCTTACACAGACAAAAGTGACTGCCAACTTCTACACCAGGTTTACCGTCTGAATGAAGGACGTTTAATGCGGTGATTAAGGGAACAAAATTAATATCTGAAATACTATTTTTACACGCTACTAATTTTAAGTACGTTACAACTAAGATAATAAGAATTTAAGAAAAACATCCGAATTTAACGTAATTTCATCGCAAAGTTTAGGATTTTAGTGCTTGGTCATCTTTTGGTGTTTAAATTGTAACTGTATAAAATTAAAATTAAAGTAGAAAGTAGATATTTTATTTATGTTTCTTAGTAATTTTTATCGTAAAATAGCAGGTGGCGATGAAGAGGCGGCAATTTAGATTACTAAGCAGAAACAGGATGAATTTTACGTTTAAACTTTTGCTTACATTTGTTAGATTAGATTCTTTATTATTGTTCGAACATAGACTGTAGGTTTAATTTTAATAACTAACATCGTGAAATTCATCTGAGGTTGATTTCCCCTTTCAGATTAAAAGCTGTTAGCGTTTAAACAAATCATGAGCAGTAACATATCTGGTGACTTATTTACATATATACCACAAAGAAAGCATGCAAAACCAGACCGCAGGGTTATGTAAGTTAAAAATAGCACTTATTTGAAAATTGAAACTAAGTTTTACATTAGACAAGGCAAAACTGAAAATGTAATGTTACTAAAGCACACCAAATATAGTAAATTAATTAGTAATAATATGATGTGAAGACTGAAAGACGAAAGCAGAGATTTGAGACCCACTAATGGTACACTCATGATGTTTTATGCGTGGGGCAAAAATTAAACGAAATTTTCACTAAAATTGAAAGCATTTTTAAAAGTGAAGTTTTTAATTGAAAGGTGTACATGTTTTGTGTCCCAGAAGTCTGGATCCACTGGAAAAAATATACATTTTATTATTAATTTATTTATTTAAATTGTATGCCATTAACAGCCACACATATAAGTTATTGGTATACTGTGCCAACAGGATATTTTTGTTAGATTTGTACAACTGACATTAGATATGTGTTTAAAAATATAATGTATGTTTTTTTTTCCAATGGGATCAAGCTTCTAGATTACACTGTATTACAGAGGAGAAAATAAAAATGACATTTATTAGATTTTCTTACTCCATGAAAAACTGTGGTACACTGATTTACAATCTCAACGTTTTATACCTGAACCTTCTCTACCAAAGCCAACTTAGATAATGATAATGGTGTATTTTATAACCTTTCTTGTTATTAGTATTACCATTATAAATATGAAATAACTTCTTTGATGCTGATGGTTTTTAAAATATTTTCTAAAAGTAACTGATGAGTATGGTATTCATAATGGATCTATATCCTATATAGAAATAACAGAATAAGTTAAAAGATAGGAGAATGTTTGTTTGTAAGTAAAGATTGCTTACATATACTAAGAACACAAATGACAACACTGGGTTACCAAAGGTAGGTATAATGAAGTGTAAATCCAAAACAAACATTGGACTGAAGAGGACATACAAAACATCAAAACTAGTATTCATCTAGATTTCTTATTGTTTTATTGGTGTAGGCTTGGCATGGCCAGGTGGTTAAGGCACTTGACTCCCAATCTGTTGGTTGTGGTTTTAAATTCCAGTCACACCAAAAATGCTTGCATTTTCACCTGTGGAGACATTATAACATCATGGTCAATCCCACTATTCATTGGTAGAAGAGTTGGCAGTGGGTGGTGATGACTAGTTGCCTTCCCTTTAGTCTTATACTGCTAAATTAGGGACAGCTAGCACAAATAGTCCTCATGTAGCTTTGCGTGAAATTCAAAACAAACAAACCCAGACCCTCAGGTGTTCACTTCATTAAACTGAGTATTGGATTATTATTCCTAGTACACAGTTTACTCAAGGGCTTCAATTTTAAAGAATATGTTTTATGTGTTAGTGTCATAAACATACAAAATATGTCAACAGATTGATAAATAAGCATAGATATGATATATCTCTTGGCTGAAATGTCTTATTTATTTAGTAGTAGTTAAAGAATTAGAATGTGGAAACATTTGGTCATTTAACTGTTAATGTTGTGTGTATTAATAGTAAGAGATCTCATGTTTAAATAGTGTAATTATCTCTTTACAAATGACTACTTGTGCCTTATATGGAATATTTTTGATTGAATTTGATCTCTTTACCTGAGAAAGGATATTGACTTACTGGAAAGATCTTATTTTCTATTTAACAACAAAGGGTAAGAGGTGATTTTACTGAGTTTTGTAAAATAAGTGTGTAGAATATCAGACTTCTTTGTACTGTTCTTAAGACAATAGAATGTGATGAAAGTTTAGGATTTGGAAGAGAGAGACTAGGTTCCACCTAAAGCAGTTTTATTACACTAACAGCAATTAGCTGTTAAAGTTGGAATCTTACAAGAGTTTAAGTGAGAAAAAATTTGATAATTTATGGAAAATAAAGGGTGTGTTTACACACATTTTGACTTTTCTTATCAAACAGTAGGTGTGCTTTAAAGAATTGAATAGTCTCTTATTGTCCATATGTTGAATTTATAACAAAGCTGTCAAAGTGAAAGCATTTTACCATCAGTTTTATTATTATTGATTTGTAAGTTTTACAATATGTGAATCATCAGTATACAAGTAAAAAAGGTCTGGTGAACTCTCTGTGTACATATTATCAATACCAAGTGCATTCATTGGAATTTTAAAAAGTAACACAGCTCTTCTTATACAAATGTTTTCTGTCACAGAAAGCGTCAGACAACTCTTCGACCTTTCACCATTAAACTGCCCTCTGCACAACAGACTTCTCAAAAGGATGTAAGTTCACAAAAAAATTGATCAGAAACAAAACTTTCTGTCTTTTGAATTTATCAGTCCAGCCTCAAGTTTCAAACTGTAATAACATAATGTTACTTATCATAACGCTAATATTGTTAATGCAGTTTAGCATTGAAATAGTTCTACCAACCTTTACCATTTCATTTGGTAATGAAAATGAAATATAAAGGGAGTCGTTTTTAAATATAAGACCTGCTTAGAGGATACTCCAGGCTTATTGTGTTTCTTTTGTCTCACCAAGTTTGAATGAACAATGAACCTGTGAAAACAATATTAAAGACTTAATCGCTTTCTATTCCTGAACTAATTTGTTTCACTTACAATAGGTGTTAAGGTGTATTTTAACTTGAAAGTTTCATCATTATAAAAAGAGAGAGAGCTTACTAAAAATGTTTCACTGTTTTCTGATATGACAAGAGACTAAGGTACCATAGATCAGTTTTAGCTTTTATGTGATATTTATAATATGTTACTTTTAATTTCATTGTCTTATTCTTTGACCAATGCACATTGGAAACAAGAAAAGTATGATAATTTATTTCAGTATCATAATTTTAACTTGTTTGTAGTAGATGTAACGATGCTAGTAAATGGAACATTTAATGCTAATAGAAAGGAAAGTTCTACTTCTTCTGTTAAACTGTCTGTCAGACCCGGCATAGCCAGGTGGTTAGGATGTTCAACTCATAATTTGAAGGTTGCAGGTTTGAATCCCCGTCACACCAGACATTCTTGCCCTTTTAGCTGCCGGGGGCTTTATAACGTGACAGTCAATCCCACTATTCATTGGCAAAGGAGTATCCGAATAGCTGCCTTCCCTTTGGTCTTACACTGCAAAATTAGGGATGGCTAGCACAAATAACCCTCCGTAACTTTGCATGAAATTAAAACAAAGTGTTTGTTAAACAATTAAAAATATTTTCATTAAATTTTTGCTGAAGTTTACCTATGAACATTTTTAAAATACAGTAGAACGTACTGTATATGTGTAGTTTTATTTAACTCCTGCTGTGATCATGTACTTAGAAGAGTTCTATTATAATGAATTTTGATTCACAATAATAAGAAAGTTATGTTGAATATTAATTGTTCTTTTACAACTTTTGTTTTTTTCATTTTTTAAGCTAAAAGTTTATAATTCTTTAAAAGAGTTTTGATTTGAAATGTCTTAGAGTTCTTTGAAAAGGGTCGACTCGATTTTACCACCTCAGTCTCCTGTTGCTTCTGTCCATCTTTCACCTTCTCAAGAAATCGGTCAAGGTTTTCAAAGTAAGTCCCATACATTTGAACTTTATCACCTTTAGAAAAACCTGTATATGATTTATAAACAATTTTCAGAGACAAGAAGTTCTATCAAATATATATTTTGTAACTGAATTTTCTCGACTTTACTATTTTCTTTGTGTAATTTGGTTAGTCACTATTACCCAGAAATTACTGTAACTTTCCCACCATACTGCTGATGTATTATTTAATCTTTTTCTGTGATACTAAGCTCAGTCCTTAAATTTGAATTTTACTGAAAAACTTCTTGAACAAAATTATAAAATGTCTTCTTGTTTTTCTTTTAACTCTCAGTAACTAGTGGTTGAAAGTAAGTTAATTATATCGATATTAAAACTGAATAGCAACCTATAAACTAACTAATCTATATAGTAAACAGGCTAGAGATACATTGTCATAAATCAGTACACACTGAAAATGAAATCTATAATAATTAAAATATATCGAGTCATCAGCGTAGTTTAGCTGTAATACATTAGAAAAGTTTTGTTCATGTAAGGCTTGTATATATTTTCATGCAACCTTAAACTCGGGCGGGACAGGGTTAAGTTTATGGACTTTCAATGCTGAAATCTTGAATTTATTTTTTAGTGGTGGACACATTAAACAACTCAATTTTGTATTGCTATAAAACAAACAGAAAAATAATATTTAACTTAGTTGTATTTTATGCAGTTGCTTCAAAGGTTAATAAATTTTAGCTAATTTCAAATTATCACATCCTTTCTCATAATGCAGCAATATTTATAATTTAGTCTTTAGACTTAACGCTGGAAATTGTTGTTTCCGTAGTTGCCGTCAAAATTAGGAATGCTTTCATAACTTGTATATTATAAACATTTCTGAGTCCTTCTTCAGATAAAGGTGATTTTCATTAACGATGATTTAAGATTAGTAATTTGTGAAAGTACCAATTTATCACAGGCATAAAATATTTTGACATTTAGCAGAAACAATAATTTCCAAATCTGTTCATTAGTAAGTGAATTATTTATTTTTGTTTTGTGAACTTTATATATTGATTCATCTGGAATTATTAATATTTTCCAGTTTTCATTCTTTATAAGAACCATATTCACTCACATTTCTGTATCAGATAATTTTACAGTTTTTGTATTTTTAATAGTAAATTTATTGGTGACAGGAAGTATAACTTAGTCTCGCCATGTTTAATTGAAACTTTGGTATCTAAACTTTAAAACTGTACAAACATTAACAAGCTTTAAGTAATTGTTAGCCATGTTTTGTGTCAGACATTTAATAGTCAGTATTAACTTTAGTGTCAGACATTTAATAGTCAGTATTAACTTTAATACTAAGGGGGAAACATAACTTATCACATAACGTTTTGACTCCATGTTAAATTTTGAGTGTATTAAAAATTTTCATTAATGCAAACTGTGTCCTGACTTAATATTAATCTAAATTAATACAATACTAATTATTTTACAGAGAATTATTATGATCTGGTTCCAGTGTTGTTTATGATTAAAAAAAGAAAGAAAAAAAGGCTTTTTCCACTGTTCATTTGACATATATATTTGTGTAGGTAGGCACAGGTTCAAACCTAATTCTGCATGCTATTATTCACACATCACAGTACAATTTTATATTCTGCTGAGAATAGCAGAATTGGCATCTAAGGAAATACAATTAGCAGTATAGCAGTACATCTTTCATTTGTTGTTTTTACTGTTTGTGAAACAAATGTAGAAGATGGCAGCCAAAGGCAGTGAAAATGTTTTAAGAAATTTCTGCTAATATTCTTAATGTTAAAGGGTAAGCATTTTCGTGCTGTTTTCTTGTCGTAACACATCACTTTAAGCACTTGTAAAATCTACATATTCATCTGTGCATATGGATAACCACAGAGGTGTAGCTTTTCTAAAGAGAGACACCTGGGGTTTGGAATTAACTTTAATAAAATTGTAGTATTTAATAAAGAATTAAAAAATTCAACTTAATACTTAGAACAGCATTAGCTGTTTACGCCAAATTACAATAAATGAGTGAACTGGTGATTTTTGAGAGTTGATAATTCTATTTATGCTAAGAGCTAATGAGGAAAAATGGTTTCTACATTTTCAGATTATTTCTTTTCACATTTTTGGAATTCAGAGTAGTAACTAATCTCTAACGTTTGTTCTTGATGTAGTTATAAAAAAATGTTTATTTCTACGTGTAGCATCAACACGGTTCGACCAAAGAGAAAATTCCAAAAATTGGATTTTCACCTTCTCAATCACCTGATTTTGTACGAGTAGACCCATGTTCTCCACCGCCCTCATCACAGACAGAGCAAAGAAAAGAATTGTCCTTAACACATGGACTCCTGAGAGCTCCTGAAGTACTTGAAACACCAACATCTGACAAGAAGTGTGAAATTCAAGCTAGAAAACTTAGCTATTTTAGTAGTACAAGTAGCTCCAATTCTCTCTCTCCAGTTATAAGAAACATACAACAAGACCTTACCTTGTCAGTTATAGAAGATAGAGAAAAAAACTTTCAACCTTCTCTAATATCAGGTCTTGCAGATGATTTATACAGCCACACACCTTCAGTAAGTAAAACAACTTCCAAAACTAATTCACTCAATAACAATGGTATTGATTTGAAAGATTTCCCAAAGAAAAATGAATTATTCGAACAGAAGTACCTTAGAAGAGCATCATCTCTTAAGGAAACAAAAGTTTCAAATAAACACCAGGACAGGTTTGAAACATTATCTGTACATCAGGAAAATTCAGTGGTGGTGAATAGATCAGACAGGCGTGAAGAAGTGATTACTAAACCAGAACAAAGTTTTAAGCCTTACTGGAACTTTCCAGGTAATTTGAAAAACCATGTTGATGAAGAACCAAGCAATGAGAAACTACCAACAAGGTCACCACAGAAACAGAGTTTATCACTACTGGAAAATGTGACTGGTAGTCAGAAAAGTAATAAAAGAGGAGTAACCTTCAGAGAAGAAAGTTCTCAGAGAAATGTTAAAAAAGGCTTAGCAATGCCCAAAACGCCAGCTGGACATAATTTGAAGAAATCTCATGTCAGTATTGGTAGACAGTCAACATCTTTGGAAACACCACTAAGTGGTTTATCACTGCTGGAAAATGTGACTGGAAGTCAGAAAAGTAATAAAAGAGGAGTAACCTTCAGAGAAGAAAGTTCTCAGAGAAATGTTAAAAAAGGCTTAGCAATACCCAAAACGCCAGCTGGACATAATTTGAAGAAATCTCATGTCAGTATTGGTAGACAATCAACATCTTTGGAAACACCACTAAGTGAAGATGTGATAAAATCTCGACCTTCGGCCAAAACCTCCAAGATCATTCCAGTAAGTTCCCAGTATTGTTTGTTTATATTGGAAGAAACTTGATGTTTATTCCTTGATCCTAGTATGAGTGTAGAGTCGATTGTTTTTAATGTTAAATTTGTTTGAGGACAATCTAAAACCAAAGGATAGGGGAGATGTGGTAGGAAAAACTACATGTAAATCAAATAATCTGCACCATCAAAGCTTTAGTAATTCATTATATTTGGTGTTTTGGTAAAAAATAAACATCCAACCTATAGGCTATCATACGAGTTTATATTTCTATCTCGTTATATTAAACTGTAAACACAAAATTTTTTAGCAGATTCTACCTAAAAGATATTTCTTAAGTAGGAAGTTTCTTTTGCATTTTCATGTAAAAATAGTGTTAAAAAGCACATGAACCGTGCAAAAAAACACAAAAAGATGTTAACAAAATGACCACACAGTGTAATGGTACTGCAGTCATCATTTGTTTAGCTTCAAATTCAGAAAAAATTAAGTCTAAATATTGTAAGACCTTATTATTTTTACACTTAAGCATAGAACAACAAAGGAATATAATCCTGCATATGCAGCAGGATAAAAATGCACATGCTGTGACTGTAAAAACATTTATAATTTAATCAAATGACTTTATTATCAATGTATGTTAATAAATTTGGATTCAAAACGTAGTATATTATTGAACTTTTTAACTGAGGTTTAACTTCTTAATTTAAAAAAAATGTATATATTTACAAAAATGTTTAGTCTTCATACCTCTCTGTCATATGGCTCATCTACACTGAATTATCTGATAGATTTCAGAGTGTACAACCATTAAGAAACACAAACCATGCATAATAAAAATCTGGAACATAAAATTTAAACTTTCTCTCTTGATTTGCTGAGATGTCAATAAATTTGTCAAACCCACTGAAAATATCTTCTCACGTTTCTCATTAAATTTCAGAGCACTTATCTGACCACATTTCTTGTCTCATGGACTTGTTTGTAACCTATAGAAAGAGTATTTGGTTCTCTTCTGAAGCTTATTAAAATTATTTATATTCATAAACAGTTGGCTTTAGATTTTTGTTTGCATATGGCCATTGTTGTTCAACTAAGCAGCTGGCAAAATTATTTAAACCTTAGTTAAAATCCAAGTTATGTTATAGTAGATTTGGAACACAATCATCTGGTGCCTCATGAAGTTTTTTCTATTGAAAATTACATATTTGTTATGTGAATTTTTATTTGAACAGTTGATTCTGTCACAAGTGAGACCTACCTGTAATAATAAAATTCATGCATTACTTAGGGTATTCATGAGAGAAACCTAATAGGGTCTTGCTTTGATCTATTATTTTCCACTGAGGATGGAGTACCAAAGGTATAGGAAATAAAACCATAAATTTTAAATAAAACTAAAGTGAAAATGTTAACAGTTGAAACTGAATATAAAATGATTGGAAATCTCACAAAATGATGCATTTGAAGAATAAGAAAAAAAAAGATGTTACATATTATTTCTTATTTTCTGACCTTTCATTTTACTCTACTTTGATGATTTCACTACAGGTGGTGTTAGTGTGAAGAAATGAGTTTAACAACGTTAAGATTGTGATATTTAGTTTCTAAAAAAGTTCTGCAAATCAAACTATAAGATGAAAATTCTTAATATGAAAAGTCTGACTAGTGTGAGTGGAGTTGACTCAGTGAAGGCTTTGGAAATTTGTAGTACAAATACTTTATTGAAGAATCTGGTTTTTGTCTCTAACAGACTAGTAATGTTTACTAAAAGGTTTTATGATGATATGTGTAGTGAATTCAGAATTATAGTAAAATTACTATAATTTGTTTAACAAAAAACTGAATTGTTCCAATACACCAATACCAAGTTTATAGGGATAAACAAAGTGGAACTCAGATAAAGTATTCAAGTTGAGGGACTGTTGTGATTGAGTGCAAGTATTGAAGTTTTATTTATGTTTCTTGACCAAAATACAAGTTTTTAAAAAATTCATAAATTAGAGACAAACAGATGACATTTAAAGTTAATTTTATTTTAGAATAGGTAAATGTTGCTAAATAGATACTGTTTATCATATGTCATAAAATATATAAAAAAAAAACTTATTGAATTCTTTTGGTAGATTGTCAATACGTTTTCCACTACTCATTTCATGAGGGGATTTTATAAAATTCCTGAACTTTAATTAATTGGATGAATAAATTATATCTCTTAATTAATTATGAATAATGTTGATAAAAATACTGGATGTTTGTTGTGATTATTAACTTACATATCTAACACCTGGCTGTGCTTGTTCTGAATAGAATATTTTGAACAGATGAAGTAAATAGTATTGTGTTTAACATTGACTTAGTGCTTAGCCAACTGTGGAAGGAGAGGCTAGTACTGTAAAAGTTAAACTAAAACTATTACAAATGGAACAGTTATAAGATTTCTTGTTTAAGGCCAGCTTTTATAAGGAATGGTTAGATAAAGTGATTTTAGGCCAGCTTTTATAAGGAAAAGCTTGATAAATTGATTTTTCCCAACTGTATAAACTGAGATTCATTAAGCCTGTTTTAGGCTAGTTTTATAAACTGAGGTTTTGTGGATTTAATATATTTTAACATATTAATATTAAATATAAGATAAATAAAATATGAATGAAAAACAGCATGAAAAACAACACATCTTATTCGTCTTTAGTTTTTTAGAATTGTGATCGTAGCCACAGTTTTAGGTTTAAAACTCATGCTACAACCAAAAATATTGTTAACAGCAAGTGTACCCAACAGAAGAAATGAGGCATTCTTGTTGTCTTTATTGGTGGCAATATGGTAAAAATGTACATAATTAGTTATACTAATGGCATGATATTGGTTTTGATGTTAGTACACAGGTTACTCTGATTGGAAGGTTGTACTTTTGACTAGTTTTGTGCTATAAAAAGTACATATAAAGAATGTGATATGTCTTAATGTGTTTAGGTAGTTTATTTACGTGACATATCCCCATGTTCAGGTAGTTCACTCAGAGTTTTAACTTTTGAATTAAGCTTGGTTAAAAGAAAGAGGAGAAAGGGGGTCTTGCAGTAGGTGAAGTAAACCCCCCAAGATACACACAACACATAGTCAAATATTTTTGGGTTTCATCTCATCCATTTCTTGTAGCATGACTAATGGAATACAAAAACCCAGTTAAAACCTTTTGGCTTCAATGTTATGATCAGAATTGAATATAAATTCTACCTTTAAATCAACACAACTGAACTTAACGTTTAATTTTTTTTTAGTCCTAGTTTTAAAACTTTGTATTTTAGATGTATTTGGAAACTAAATAAAAACAAGTAGTTATATATCTCTTTGCTAATTTTTATTTATGTAATATATTTCTGGGACATCATATTGAAATGTTGGGTATACTCATTTTAGGGTTTAAGAAAAGTAACTCCCCTGTCACAACCATTGAAAAGGAAACCATCTCGTACAAAACAGGCCAAATCGAAGCAGCGTAAGACATCTGATGAAGAGCAGGTCTCGCCTGGTATGTTTACGGTGTAAACGTTTCTGCCGTCTTACAGCGTTAAATCAGTTCTATGTGATGTAGCTGATGTAAAACCAAATAAAACTAAAATGTAACAAACAGTGTTTATCTTATTTGGTCACAAAAGTAACAAACCAGGAATATTCTAACATTAGCAGTTATCTTGAGCTGTAAGAGTTAGGCTATGAAAAGCATGATCATCTGGATGATAATTATTTATGATAATTAATGATGATAATTATAATTTTATTACTGGTTTAAATAAATTCAGAAGTTTAACAAAACTGTATTTTCAGATTTTTATAAACTGTATATAAATGACATTATCCTTAATCGTTTTATCTGTATCTTGCTTTTTTATGTTTCTATAACGGAGTAATATGTATGTTTTTGTTTTCTGATAATTGTCAGGCTTAACCTTGTAATTATTAGAGTTTTGGCCTCGCTTGTTTCTAGAGATTGTGAGTTGTTTTGGTTTTAGCACTGAAGAACCTCTTTATTACTTGTTACAGAACCACAACAAACAATCAGGTTCTGGAAAGGTGAAGATGAAAGAAGACATGTGTCTGATGTCGTAGATCTGGACATCGTGCTTATGGCTATTAAAGAAATCGTAGAAGAAATGAAGTAAAAATATTCATCAAATGTCTGATTCTTTACCAAAAATAAACTTCTTGTGTTGTCATAGGAGAATCTTTCAAAATCCTATATAGAAGTTTGTACAAGTATATTTATTTCTGACGTGAGACTTAACGATTTCCTGGTAATAATGGAGATCTGTAGAGTAACAAAATGTTTTTTTTTTAAATAGTTTTTTGGATAAACTAGAAGCACTTGTAATTTGACTTGTTTAGTGAATACGTGGTTTGTTACAAATTGCTAAAATATTGTCACTCCACTGAGTTTCATTGAAGAAGTAATAACTACTTCAATCTTCAGGAATTATAACTTGACTTATGCTTTTGTCAGTGTTTTGGAATCTGTCAGGCTTCTCTTCAAATAGTATTTTCTGAACTAGTCTTGGTGGTGGTACTGGTATTTACTTACGACTGTCAGTGGCAGCTTCTGAATGTAGTGTTAGTTCCTGATTTATCAATATTTATCCGTTGAAACAGCCATATAACTATATTTGTTCTACTAACTCAAGTTTCTCTTATACTTCCTGGACAACATCAATTTTATACCTGTTGTTCTCAAACTAAATATCTCTCAAGTCTTATTTGCTTATTGTTACACATGGTGTACTAGTATGCTCTATGAAGACATACAGTTATTTGTTTTCAGTTTTTCATGCTTGTCACTGCTTCGTGTGCATATTGCTTATCTTATTTAATGTTTTATGACTTATTCTGTGAGAAAGCAATGAATATAAGATCTTTTTCTTGTTATTTTAGCTTCTGACGATCATCCTCTGAATACCCAATTTCTTGTTGAGTTAACTTTATCTGATCTTTCAGTGTCAGAATAATTCAGCAAAACTGGTAAAATGCCATGAGGAGTTTCTCATTACTTTACTTGAACTGGTAAAATTCCATGAGGAGTTTCTCATTACTTTACTTGAACTGGTAAAATTCCATGAGGAGTTTCTCATTACTTTACTTGAACTGGTAAAATTCCATGAGGAGTTTCTCATTACTTTACTTGAACTGGTAAAATTCCATGAGGAGTTTCTCATTACTTTACTTGAACTGGTAAAATTCCATGAGGAGTTTCTCATTACTTTACTTGAACTGGTAAAATTCCATGAGGAGTTTCTCATTACTTTACTTGAACTGGTAAAATTCCATGAGGAGTTTCTCATTATTTTACTTGAACTGGTAAAATTCCATGAGGAGTTTCTCATTATTTTACTTGAACTGGTAAAATTCCATGAGGAGTTTCTCATTATTTTACTTGAACTGGTAAAATGCCATGAGGAGTTTCTCATTACTTTACTTGAACTGGTAAAATTCCATGAGGAGTTTCTCATTATTTTACTTGAACTGGTAAAATTCCATGAGGAGTTTCTCATTACTTTACTTGAACTGGTAAAATTCCATGAGGAGTTTCTCATTATTTCACTTGAACTGGTAACATTCCAAGAGGAGTTTCTTATTATTTCACTTGAACTGGTAAAATTCCAAGAGGAGTTTCTCATTATTTTACTTGAACTGGTAAAATTCCATGAGGAGTTTCTCATTATTTCACTTGAACTGGTAAAATTCCATGAGGAGTTTCTCATTATTTCACTTGAACTGGTAAAATGCCATGAGGAGTTTCTCATTATTTCACTTGAACTCGTAAAATTCCATGAAGAGTTTCTCATTATTTTACTTGAACTGGTAAAATTCCAAGAGGAGTTTCTCATTATTTTACTTGAACTGGTAAAATTCCATGAGGAGTTTCTCATTATTTTACTTGAACTGGTAAAATTCCATGAGGAGTTTCTCATTATTTTACTTGAACTGGTAAAATGCCATGAGGAGTTTCTCATTACTTTACTTGAACTGGTAAAATTCCATGAGGAGTTTCTCATTATTTTACTTGAACTGGTAAAATTCCATGAGGAGTTTCTCATTACTTTACTTGAACTGGTAAAATTCCATGAGGAGTTTCTCATTATTTCACTTGAACTGGTAAAATTCCAAGAGGAGTTTCTCATTATTTCACTTGAACTGGTAAAATTCCAAGAGGGTTTCTCATTATTTCACTTGAACTGGTAAAATTCCAAGAGGAGTTTCTCATTATTTCACTTGAACTGGTAAAATTCCATGAGAGGAGTTTCTTATTATTTCACTTGAACTGGTAAAATTCCAAGAGGAGTTTCTTATTATTTCACTTGAACTCGTAAAATTCCAAGAGGAGTTTCTCATTATTTTACTTGAACTGGTAAAATTCCAAGAGGAGTTTCTCATTATTTCACTTGAACTGGTAAAATTCCAAGAGGAGTTTCTCATTATTTTACTTGAACTGGTAAAATTCCAAGAGGAGTTTCTCATTATTTTACTTGAACTGGTAAAATTCCAAGAGGAGTTTCTCATTATTTTACTTGAACTGGTAAAATTCCAAGAGGAGTTTCTCATTATTTCACTTGAACTGGTAAAATTCCATGAGGAGTTTCTCATTATTTCACTTGAACTGGTAAAATTCCAAGAGGAGTTTCTCATTATTTCACTTGAACTGGTAAAATTCCATGAGGAGTTTCTCATTATTTTACTTGAACTGGTAAAATTCCATGAGGAGTTTCTCATTATTTTACTTGAACTGGTAAAATTCCAAGAGGAGTTTCTCATTATTTTACTTGAACTGGTAAAATTCCATGAGGAGTTTCTCATTATTTTACTTGAACTGGTAAAATTCCATGAGGAGTTTCTCATTATTTCACTTGAACTGGTAAAATTCCATGAGGAGTTTCTCATTATTTCACTTGAACTGGTAAAATTCCATGAGGAGTTTCTCATTATTTCACTTGAACTGGTAAAATTCCATGAAGAGTTTCTCATTATTTTACTTGAACTGGTAAAATTCCAAGAGGAGTTTCTCATTATTTTACTTGAACTGGTAAAATTCCATGAGGAGTTTCTCATTATTTTACTTGAACTGGTAAAATTCCATGAGGAGTTTCTCATTACATTACTTGAACTGGTAAAATTCCATGAGGAGTTTCTCATTACTTTACTTGAACTGGTAAAATTCCAAGAGGAGTTTCTCATTATTTTACTTGAACTGGTAAAATTCCATGAGGAGTTTCTCATTATTTTACTTGAACTGGTAAAATTCCATGAGGAGTTTCTCATTATTTTACTTGAACTGGTAAAATTCCATGAGGAGTTTCTCATTATTTTACTTGAACTGGTAAAATTCCATGAGGAGTTTCTCATTACTTTACTTGAACTGGTAAAATTCCATGAGGAGTTTCTCATTATTTTACTTGAACTGGTAAAATTCCATGAGGAGTTTCTCATTATTTCACTTGAACTGGTAAAATTCCAAGAGGAGTTTCTCATTACTTTACTTGAACTGGTAAAATTCCATGAGGAGTTTCTCATTACTTTACTTGAACTGGTAAAATTCCATGAGGAGTTTCTCATTATTTCACTTGAACTGGTAAAATTCCAAGAGGAGTTTCTCATTATTTCACTTGAACTGGTAAAATTCCATGAGGAGTTTCTCATTATTTTACTTGAACTGGTAAAATTCCAAGAGGAGTTTCTCATTATTTTACTTGAACTGGTAAAATTCCATGAGGAGTTTCTCATTACTTTACTTGAACTGGTAAAATTCCATGAGGAGTTTCTCATTACTTTACTTGAACTGGTAAAATTCCATGAGGAGTTTCTCATTACTTTACTTGAACTGGTAAAATTCCATGAGGGTTTCTCATTATTTCACTTGAACTGGTAAAATTCCAAGAGGAGTTTCTCATTATTTCACTTGAACTGGTAAAATTCCAAGAGGAGTTTCTCATTATTTTACTTGAACTGGTAAAATTCCATGAGGAGTTTCTCATTATTTCACTTGAACTGGTAAAATTCCAAGAGGAGTTTCTCATTATTTCACTTGAACTGGTAAAATTCCAAGAGGAGTTTCTCATTATTTCACTTGAACTGGTAAAATTCCAAGAGGAGTTTCTCATTATTTCACTTGAACTGGTAAAATTCCAAGAGGAGTTTCTCATTATTTTACTTGAACTGGTAAAATTCCAAGAGGAGTTTCTCATTATTTCACTTGAACTGGTAAAATTCCATGAGGAGTTTCTCATTATTTTACTTGAACTGGTAAAATTCCAAGAGGAGTTTCTCATTATTTTACTTGAACTGGTAAAATTCCAAGAGGAGTTTCTCATTATTTCACTTGAACTGGTAAAATTCCATGAGGAGTTTCTCATTATTTCACTTGAACTGGTAAAATTCCAAGAGGAGTTTCTCATTATTTCACTTGAACTGGTAAAATTCCATGAGGAGTTTCTCATTATTTTACTTGAACTGGTAAAATTCCATGAGGAGTTTCTCATTATTTTACTTGAACTGGTAAAATTCCATGAGGAGTTTCTCATTATTTTACTTGAACTGGTAAAATTCCATGAGGAGTTTCTCATTATTTTACTTGAACTGGTAAAATTCCATGAGGAGTTTCTCATTATTTCACTTGAACTGGTAAAATTCCATGAGGAGTTTCTCATTATTTCACTTGAACTGGTAAAATGCCATGAGGAGTTTCTCATTATTTCACTTGAACTGGTAAAATTCCATGAGGAGTTTCTCATTATTTTACTTGAACTGGTAAAATTCCAAGAGGAGTTTCTCATTATTTTACTTGAACTGGTAAAATTCCATGAGGAGTTTCTCATTATTTTACTTGAACTGGTAAAATTCCATGAGGAGTTTCTCATTATTTTACTTGAACTGGTAAAATTCCATGAGGAGTTTCTCATTACTTTACTTGAACTGGTAAAATTCCAAGAGGAGTTTCTCATTACTTTACTTGAACTGGTAAAATTCCATGAGGAGTTTCTCATTATTTTACTTGAACTGGTAAAATTCCATGAGGAGTTTCTCATTATTTTACTTGAACTGGTAAAATTCCATGAGGAGTTTCTCATTATTTTACTTGAACTGGTAAAATTCCATGAGGAGTTTCTCATTACTTTACTTGAACTGGTAAAATTCCATGAGGAGTTTCTCATTATTTTACTTGAACTGGTAAAATTCCATGAGGAGTTTCTCATTATTTCACTTGAACTGGTAAAATTCCAAGAGGAGTTTCTCATTACTTTACTTGAACTGGTAAAATTCCATGAGGAGTTTCTCATTATTTTACTTGAACTGGTAAAATTCCATGAGGAGTTTCTCATTATTTCACTTGAACTGGTAAAATTCCAAGAGGAGTTTCTCATTATTTCACTTGAACTGGTAAAATTCCATGAGGAGTTTCTCATTATTTTACTTGAACTGGTAAAATTCCAAGAGGAGTTTCTCATTATTTTACTTGAACTGGTAAAATTCCATGAGGAGTTTCTCATTACTTTACTTGAACTGGTAAAATTCCATGAGGAGTTTCTCATTACTTTACTTGAACTGGTAAAATTCCATGAGGAGTTTCTCATTACTTTACTTGAACTGGTAAAATTCCATGAGGAGTTTCTCATTTTTTACTTGAACTGGTAAAATTCCATGAGGAGTTTCTCATTATTTTACTTGAACTGGTAAAATTCCAAGAGGAGTTTCTCATTATTTTACTTGAACTGGTAAAATTCCATGAGGAGTTTCTCATTATTTTACTTGAACTGGTAAAATTCCATGAGGAGTTTCTCATTACTTTACTTGAACTGGTAAAATTCCATGAGGAGTTTCTCATTATTTTACTTGAACTGGTAAAATTCCATGAGGAGTTTCTCATTACTTTACTTGAACTGGTAAAATTCCATGAGGAGTTTCTCATTACTTTACTTGAACTGGTAAAATTCCATGAGGAGTTTCTCATTATTTCACTTGAACTGGTAAAATTCCATGAGGAGTTTCTCATTATTTCACTTGAACTGGTAAAATTCCATGAGGAGTTTCTCATTATTTTACTTGAACTGGTAAAATTCCATGAGGAGTTTCTCATTACTTTACTTGAACTGGTAAAATTCCAAGAGGAGTTTCTCATTACTTTACTTGAACTGGTAAAATTCCAAGAGGAGTTTCTTATTATTTTACTTGAACTGGTAAAATGCCATGAGGAGTTTCTCATTATTTTACTTGAACTGGTAAAATGCCATGAGGAGTTTCTCATTACTTTTACTTGAACTGGTAAAATTCCATGAGGAGTTTCTCATTACTTTACTTGAACTGGTAAAATTCCATGAGGAGTTTCTCATTACTTTACTTGAACTGGTAAAATTCCAAGAGGAGTTTCTCATTACTTTACTTGAACTGGTAAAACTCCATGAGGAGTTTCTCATTATTTTACTTGAACTGGTAAAATGCCATGAGGAGTTTCTCATTACTTTGCTTGAACTGGTAAAATTCCATGAGGAGTTTCTCATTATTTTACTTGAACTGGTAAAATTCCATGAGGAGTTTCTCATTACTTTACTTGAACTGGTAAAATTCCATGAGGAGTTTCTCATTATTTTACTTGAACTGGTAAAATTCCATGAGGAGTTTCTCATTATTTTACTTGAACTGGTAAAATTCCATGAGGAGTTTCTCATTACTTTGCTTGAACTGGTAAAATTCCATGAGGAGTTTCTCATTACTTTGCTTGAACTGGTAAAATTCCATGAGGAGTTTCTCATTACTTTACTTGAACTGGTAAAATTCCATGAGGAGTTTCTCATTATTTTACTTGAACTGGTAAAATTCCAAGAGGAGTTTCTAATTATTTTACTTGAACTGGTAAAATGCCATGAAAAGTTTCTCATTATTTTACTTGAACTGGTAAAATTCCATGAGGAGTTTCTCATTACTTTGCTTGAACTGGTAAAATGCCATGAGGAGTTTCTCATTACTTTGCTTGAACTGGTAAAATTCCATGAGGAGTTTCTCATTATTTTACTTGAACTGGTAAAATTCCATGAGGAGTTTCTCATTATTTTACTTGAACTGGTAAAATTCCAAGAGGAGTTTCTCATTATTTTACTTGAACTGGTAAAATGCCATGAGGAGTTTCTCATTATTTTACTTGAACTGGTAAAATTCCATGAGGAGTTTCTCATTACTTTACTTGAACTGGTAAAATGCCATGAGGAGTTTCTCATTATTTCACTTGAACTGGTAAAATTCCATGAGGAGTTTCTCATTATTTCACTTGAACTGGTAAAATTCCATGAGGAGTTTCTCATTACTTTACTTGAACTGGTAAAATTCCATGAGGAGTTTCTCATTATTTTACTTGAACTGGTAAAATTCCAAGAGGGTTTCTCATTATTTTACTTGAACTGGTAAAATGCCATGAGGAGTTTCTCATTATTTTACTTGAACTGGTAAAATTCCATGAGGAGTTTCTCATTATTTCACTTGAACTGGTAAAATTCCAAGAGGAGTTTCTCATTATTTTACTTGAACTGGTAAAATGCCATGAGGAGTTTCTCATTATTTCACTTGAACTGGTAAAATTCCATGAGGAGTTTCTCATTATTTTACTTGAACTGGTAAAATTCCAAGAGGAGTTTCTCATTATTTCACTTGAACTGGTAAAATTCCAAGAGGAGTTTCTCATTATTTCACTTGAACTGGTAAAATTCCATGAGGAGTTTCTCATTATTTTACTTGAACTGGTAAAATTCCAAGAGGAGTTTCTCATTATTTTACTTGAACTGGTAAAATTCCATGAGGAGTTTCTCATTACTTTACTTGAACTGGTAAAATTCCATGAGGAGTTTCTCATTACTTTACTTGAACTGGTAAAATTCCATGAGGAGTTTCTCATTATTTTACTTGAACTGGTAAAATTCCATGAGGAGTTTCTCATTATTTTACTTGAACTGGTAAAATTCCATGAGGAGTTTCTCATTATTTTACTTGAACTGGTAAAATTCCAAGAGGAGTTTCTCATTATTTTACTTGAACTGGTAAAATTCCATGAGGAGTTTCTCATTATTTTACTTGAACTGGTAAAATTCCATGAGGAGTTTCTCATTATTTTACTTGAACTGGTAAAATTCCATGAGGAGTTTCTCATTATTTCACTTGAACTGGTAAAATTCCATGAGGAGTTTCTCATTATTTTACTTGAACTGGTAAAATTCCATGAGGAGTTTCTCATTATTTTACTTGAACTGGTAAAATTCCATGAGGAGTTTCTCATTATTTTACTTGAACTGGTAAAATTCCAAGAGGAGTTTCTCATTATTTTACTTGAACTGGTAAAATTCCATGAGGAGTTTCTCATTATTTTACTTGAACTGGTAAAATGCCATGAGGAGTTTCTCATTATTTCACTTGAACTGGTAAAATTCCATGAGGAGTTTCTCATTATTTCACTTGAACTGGTAAAATTCCATGAGGAGTTTCTCATTATTTTACTTGAACTGGTAAAATTCCATGAGGAGTTTCTCATTATTTTACTTGAACTGGTAAAATTCCAAGAGGAGTTTCTCATTATTTTACTTGAACTGGTAAAATTCCATGAGGAGTTTCTCATTACTTTACTTGAACTGGTAAAATTCCATGAGGAGTTTCTCATTATTTTACTTGAACTGGTAAAATTCCATGAGGAGTTTCTCATTATTTTACTTGAACTGGTAAAATTCCATGAGGAGTTTCTCATTATTTCACTTGAACTGGTAAAATTCCATGAGGAGTTTCTCATTATTTTACTTGAACTGGTAAAATTCCATGAGGAGTTTCTCATTATTTCACTTGAACTGGTAAAATTCCATGAGGAGTTTCTCATTATTTCACTTGAACTGGTAAAATTCCAAGAGGAGTTTCTCATTATTTTACTTGAACTGGTAAAATTCCAAGAGGAGTTTCTCATTATTTCACTTGAACTGGTAAAATTCCATGAGGAGTTTCTCATTATTTTACTTGAACTGGTAAAATTCCATGAGGAGTTTCTCATTATTTCACTTGAACTGGTAAAATTCCATGAGGAGTTTCTCATTATTTCACTTGAACTGGTAAAATTCCATGAGGAGTTTCTCATTATTTCACTTGAACTGGTAAAATTCCATGAGGAGTTTCTCATTATTTCACTTGAACTGGTAAAATTCCATGAGGAGTTTCTCATTATTTCACTTGAACTTGAACTGGTAAAATTCCAAGAGGAGTTTCTCATTATTTTACTTGAACTGGTAAAATTCCATGAGGAGTTTCTCATTATTTTACTTGAACTGGTAAAATTCCATGAGGAGTTTCTCATTATTTCACTTGAACTGGTAAAATTCCATGAGGAGTTTCTCATTATTTTACTTGAACTGGTAAAATTCCATGAGGAGTTTCTCATTATTTCACTTGAACTGGTAAAATTCCATGAGGAGTTTCTCATTATTTCACTTGAACTGGTAAAATTCCATGAGGAGTTTCTCATTATTTCACTTGAACTGGTAAAATTCCATGAGGAGTTTCTCATTATTTTACTTGAACTGGTAAAATTCCATGAGGAGTTTCTCATTATTTTACTTGAACTGGTAAAATTCCATGAGGAGTTTCTCATTATTTCACTTGAACTGGTAAAATTCCATGAGGAGTTTCTCATTATTTCACTTGAACTGGTAAAATTCCATGAGGAGTTTCTCATTATTTTACTTGAACTGGTAAAATTCCATGAGGAGTTTCTCATTATTTCACTTGAACTGGTAAAATTCCAAGAGGAGTTTCTCATTATTTCACTTGAACTGGTAAAATTCCAAGAGGAGTTTCTCATTATTTTACTTGAACTGGTAAAATTCCATGAGGAGTTTCTCATTATTTCACTTGAACTGGTAAAATTCCATGAGGAGTTTCTCATTATTTCACTTGAACTGGTAAAATTCCATGAGGAGTTTCTCATTATTTCACTTGAACTGGTAAAATTCCATGAGGAGTTTCTCATTATTTCACTTGAACTGGTAAAATTCCATGAGGAGTTTCTCATTATTTCACTTGAACTGGTAAAATTCCATGAGGAGTTTCTCATTATTTTACTTGAACTGGTAAAATTCCATGAGGAGTTTCTCATTTATTTGAACTTGAACTGGTAAAATTCCATGAGGAGTTTCTCATTATTTTACTTGAACTGGTAAAATTCCATGAGGAGTTTCTCATTATTTCACTTGAACTTGAACTGGTAAAATTCCATGAGGAGTTTCTCATTATTTTACTTGAACTGGTAAAATTCCATGAGGAGTTTCTCATTATTTGAACTGGGAACTGGTAAAATTCCATGAGGAGTTTCTCATTATTTTACTTGAACTGGTAAAATTCCATGAGGAGTTTCTCATTATTTCACTTTGAACTGGTAAAATTCCATGAGGAGTTTCTCATTATTGAACTTGAACTGGTAAAATTCCATGAGGAGTTTCTCATTATTTTACTTGAACTGGTAAAATTCCATGAGGAGTTTCTCATTATTTTACTTGAACTGGTAAAAATGAGGAGTTTCTCACTTGACTGGAGTTTCTCATTATTTTACTTGAACTGGTAAAATTCCATGAGGAGTTTCTCATTATTTTACTTGAACTGGTAAAATTCCATGAGGAGTTTCTCATTACTTTACTTGAACTGGTAAAATTCCATGAGGAGTTTCTCATTATTTTACTTGAACTGGTAAAATTCCATGAGGAGTTTCTCATTATTTTACTTGAACTGGTAAAATTCCATGAGGAGTTTCTCATTATTTTACTTGAACTGGTAAAATTCCATGAGGAGTTTCTCATTATTTTACTTGAACTGGTAAAATTCCATGAGGAGTTTCTCATTATTTTACTTGAACTGGTAAAATTCCATGAGGAGTTTCTCATTATTTTACTTGAACTGGTAAAATTCCATGAGGAGTTTCTCATTATTTCACTTGAACTGGTAAAATTCCATGAGGAGTTTCTCATTATTTTACTTGAACTGGTAAAATTCCATGAGGAGTTTCTCATTACTTTACTTGAACTGGTAAAATTCCATGAGGAGTTTCTCATTATTTTACTTGAACTGGTAAAATTCCATGAGGAGTTTCTCATTATTTTACTTGAACTGGTAAAATTCCATGAGGAGTTTCTCATTACTTTACTTGAACTGGTAAAATTCCATGAGGAGTTTCTCATTATTTTACTTGAACTGGTAAAATTCCATGAGGAGTTTCTCATTATTTTACTTGAACTGGTAAAATTCCATGAGGAGTTTCTCATTATTTTACTTGAACTGGTAAAATTCCATGAGGAGTTTCTCATTATTTTACTTGAACTGGTAAAATTCCATGAGGAGTTTCTCATTATTTTACTTGAACTGGTAAAATTCCATGAGGAGTTTCTCATTATTTTACTTGAACTGGTAAAATTCCATGAGGAGTTTCTCATTATTTTACTTGAACTGGTAAAATTCCATGAGGAGTTTCTCATTATTTCACTTGAACTGGTAAAATTCCATGAGGAGTTTCTCATTATTTTACTTGAACTGGTAAAATTCCATGAGGAGTTTCTCATTATTTTACTTGAACTGGTAAAATTCCAAGAGGAGTTTCTCATTATTTTACTTGAACTGGTAAAATTCCATGAGGAGTTTCTCATTACTTTACTTGAACTGGTAAAATTCCATGAGGAGTTTCTCATTATTTTACTTGAACTGGTAAAATTCCATGAGGAGTTTCTCATTACTTTACTTGAACTGGTAAAATTCCATGAGGAGTTTCTCATTATTTTACTTGAACTGGTAAAATTCCAAGAGGAGTTTCTCATTATTTTACTTGAACTGGTAAAATTCCATGAGGAGTTTCTCATTATTTCACTTGAACTGGTAAAATTCCATGAGGAGTTTCTCATTATTTTACTTGAACTGGTAAAATTCCATGAGGAGTTTCTCATTATTTTACTTGAACTGGTAAAATTCCATGAGGAGTTTCTCATTATTTTACTTGAACTGGTAAAATTCCATGAGGAGTTTCTCATTATTTTACTTGAACTGGTAAAATTCCATGAGGAGTTTCTCATTATTTTACTTGAACTGGTAAAATTCCATGAGGAGTTTCTCATTATTTTACTTGAACTGGTAAAATTCCATGAGGAGTTTCTCATTATTTTACTTGAACTGGTAAAATTCCATGAGGAGTTTCTCATTATTTCACTTGAACTGGTAAAATTCCATGAGGAGTTTCTCATTATTTTACTTGAACTGGTAAAATTCCATGAGGAGTTTCTCATTACTTTACTTGAACTGGTAAAATTCCATGAGGAGTTTCTCATTATTTTACTTGAACTGGTAAAATTCCATGAGGAGTTTCTCATTATTTTACTTGAACTGGTAAAATTCCATGAGGAGTTTCTCATTATTTTACTTGAACTGGTAAAATTCCATGAGGAGTTTCTCATTATTTCACTTGAACTCCATGGAGGGTTTCTCATTATTTACTTGAACTGGTAAAATTCCATGAGGAGTTTCTCATTATTTTACTTGAACTGGTAAAATTCCATGAGGAGTTTCTCATTATTTTACTTGAACTGGTAAAATTCCATGAGGAGTTTCTCATTATTTCACTTGAACTGGTAAAATTCCATGAGGAGTTTCTCATTATTTCACTTGAACTGGTAAAATTCCATGAGGAGTTTCTCATTATTTCACTTGAACTGGTAAAATTCCAAGAGGAGTTTCTCATTATTTCACTTGAACTGGTAAAATTCCATGAGGAGTTTCTCATTATTTCACTTGAACTGGTAAAATTCCAAGAGGAGTTTCTCATTATTTTACTTGAACTGGTAAAATTCCATGAGGAGTTTCTCATTATTTCACTTGAACTGGTAAAATTCCATGAGGAGTTTCTCATTATTTTACTTGAACTGGTAAAATTCCATGAGGAGTTTCTCATTATTTTACTTGAACTGGTAAAATTCCATGAGGAGTTTCTCATTATTTTACTTGAACTGGTAAAATTCCATGAGGAGTTTCTCATTATTTTACTTGAACTGGTAAAATTCCATGAGGAGTTTCTCATTATTTTACTTGAACTGGTAAAATTCCATGAGGTTTCTCATTATTTCACTTGAACTGGTAAAATTCCATGAGGAGTTTCTCATTATTTTACTTGAACTGGTAAAATTCCATGAGGAGTTTCTCATTATTTTAGTTGAACTGGTAAAATTCCAAGAGGAGTTTCTCATTATTTCACTTGAACTGGTAAAATGCCATGAGGAGTTTCTCATTATTTTACTTGAACTGGTAAAATTCCATGAGGAGTTTCTCATTATTTCACTTGAACTGGTAAAATTCCATGAGGAGTTTCTCATTATTTTACTTGAACTGGTAAAATTCCATGAGGGTTTCTCATTATTTTACTTGAACTGGTAAAATTCCATGAGGAGTTTCTCATTATTTTACTTGAACTGGTAAAATTCCAAGAGGAGTTTCTCATTATTTTACTTGAACTGGTAAAATTCCATGAGGGTTTCTCATTATTTTACTTGAACTGGTAAAATTCCAAGAGGAGTTTCTCATTATTTCACTTGAACTGGTAAAATTCCATGAGGAGTTTCTCATTATTTCACTTGAACTGGTAAAATTCCATGAGGAGTTTCTCATTATTTCACTTGAACTGGTAAAATTCCATGAGGAGTTTCTCATTATTTTACTTGAACTGGTAAAATTCCATGAGGAGTTTCTCATTATTTTACTTGAACTGGTAAAATTCCATGAGGAGTTTCTCATTATTTTACTTGAACTGGTAAAATTCCATGAGGAGTTTCTCATTACTTTACTTGAACTGGTAAAATTCCATGAGGAGTTTCTCATTATTTTACTTGAACTGGTAAAATTCCATGAGGAGTTTCTCATTATTTTACTTGAACTGGTAAAATTCCATGAGGGTTTCTCATTATTTCACTTGAACTGGTAAAATTCCATGAGGAGTTTCTCATTATTTTACTTGAACTGGTAAAATTCCATGAGGAGTTTCTCATTATTTTACTTGAACTGGTAAAATTCCATGAGGAGTTTCTCATTATTTTACTTGAACTGGTAAAATTCCATGAGGAGTTTCTCATTATTTTACTTGAACTGGTAAAATTCCATGAGGAGTTTCTCATTATTTCACTTGAACTGGTAAAATTCCATGAGGAGTTTCTCATTATTTCACTTGAACTGGTAAAATTCCATGAGGAGTTTCTCATTATTTTACTTGAACTGGTAAAATTCCATGAGGAGTTTCTCATTATTTCACTTGAACTGGTAAAATTCCATGAGGAGTTTCTCATTATTTCACTTGAACTGGTAAAATTCCATGAGGAGTTTCTCATTATTTTACTTGAACTGGTAAAATTCCATGAGGAGTTTCTCATTATTTCACTTGAACTGGTAAAATTCCATGAGGAGTTTCTCATTATTTCACTTGAACTGGTAAAATTCCATGAGGAGTTTCTCATTATTTCACTTGAACTGGTAAAATTCCATGAGGAGTTTCTCATTATTTTACTTGAACTGGTAAAATTCCATGAGGAGTTTCTCATTATTTTACTTGAACTGGTAAAATTCCATGAGGAGTTTCTCATTATTTTACTTGAACTGGTAAAATTCCATGAGGAGTTTCTCATTATTTTACTTGAACTGGTAAAATTCCATGAGGAGTTTCTCATTATTTCACTTGAACTGGTAAAATTCCATGAGGAGTTTCTCATTATTTCACTTGAACTGGTAAAATTCCATGAGGAGTTTCTCATTATTTTACTTGAACTGGTAAAATTCCATGAGGAGTTTCTCATTATTTCACTTGAACTGGTAAAATTCCATGAGGAGTTTCTCATTATTTCACTTGAACTGGTAAAATTCCATGAGGAGTTTCTCATTATTTCACTTGAACTGGTAAAATTCCAAGAGGAGTTTCTCATTATTTCACTTGAACTGGTAAAATTCCATGAGGAGTTTCTCATTATTTTACTTGAACTGGTAAAATTCCATGAGGAGTTTCTCATTATTTCACTTGAACTGGTAAAATTCCATGAGGAGTTTCTCATTATTTTACTTGAACTGGTAAAATTCCATGAGGAGTTTCTCATTATTTTACTTGAACTGGTAAAATTCCATGAGGAGTTTCTCATTATTTCACTTGAACTGGTAAAATTCCATGAGGAGTTTCTCATTATTTCACTTGAACTGGTAAAATTCCATGAGGAGTTTCTCATTATTTCACTTGAACTGGTAAAATTCCATGAGGAGTTTCTCATTATTTTACTTGAACTGGTAAAATTCCATGAGGAGTTTCTCATTATTTTACTTGAACTGGTAAAATTCCATGAGGAGTTTCTCATTATTTCACTTGAACTGGTAAAATTCCATGAGGAGTTTCTCATTATTTTACTTGAACTGGTAAAATTCCATGAGGAGTTTCTCATTATTTCACTTGAACTGGTAAAATTCCATGAGGAGTTTCTCATTATTTCACTTGAACTGGTAAAATTCCATGAGGAGTTTCTCATTATTTCACTTGAACTGGTAAAATTCCATGAGGAGTTTCTCATTATTTTACTTGAACTGGTAAAATTCCATGAGGAGTTTCTCATTATTTTACTTGAACTGGTAAAATTCCATGAGGAGTTTCTCATTATTTTACTTGAACTGGTAAAATTCCATGAGGAGTTTCTCATTATTTTACTTGAACTGGTAAAATTCCATGAGGAGTTTCTCATTATTTTACTTGAACTGGTAAAATTCCATGAGGAGTTTCTCATTATTTTACTTGAACTGGTAAAATTCCATGAGGAGTTTCTCATTATTTTACTTGAACTGGTAAAATTCCATGAGGAGTTTCTCATTATTTTACTTGAACTGGTAAAATTCCATGAGGAGTTTCTCATTATTTTACTTGAACTGGTAAAATTCCATGAGGAGTTTCTCATTATTTTACTTGAACTGGTAAAATTCCATGAGGAGTTTCTCATTATTTTACTTGAACTGGTAAAATTCCATGAGGAGTTTCTCATTATTTCACTTGAACTGGTAAAATTCCATGAGGGTTTCTCATTATTTTACTTGAACTGGTAAAATTCCATGAGGAGTTTCTCATTACTTTACTTGAACTGGTAAAATTCCATGAGGAGTTTCTCATTATTTCACTTGAACTGGTAAAATTCCATGAGGAGTTTCTCATTATTTCACTTGAACTGGTAAAATTCCATGAGGAGTTTCTCATTATTTCACTTGAACTGGTAAAATTCCAAGAGGAGTTTCTCATTATTTTACTTGAACTGGTAAAATTCCATGAGGAGTTTCTCATTACTTTACTTGAACTGGTAAAATTCCATGAGGAGTTTCTCATTATTTTACTTGAAGTGGTAAAATTCCACGAGGAGTTTCTCATTATTTTACTTGAACTGGTAAAATTCCATGAGGAGTTTCTCATTATTTTACTTGAACTGGTAAAATTCCATGAGGAGTTTCTCATTATTTTACTTGAACTGGTAAAATTCCATGAGGAGTTTCTCATTATTTTACTTGAACTGGTAAAATTCCATGAGGAGTTTCTCATTATTTTACTTGAACTGGTAAAATTCCATGAGGAGTTTCTCATTATTTCACTTGAACTGGTAAAATTCCATGAGGAGTTTCTCATTATTTTACTTGAACTGGTAAAATTCCATGAGGAGTTTCTCATTATTTTACTTGAACTGGTAAAATGCCATGAGGAGTTTCTCATTATTTTACTTGAACTGGTAAAATTCCATGAGGAGTTTCTCATTATTTCACTTGAACTGGTAAAATTCCATGAGGAGTTTCTCATTATTTCACTTGAACTGGTAAAATTCCATGAGGAGTTTCTCATTACTTTACTTGAACTGGTAAAATTCCATGAGGCGTTTCTCATTATTTCACTTGAACTGGTAAAATGCCATGAGGAGTTTCTCATTATTTACTTGAACTGGTAAAATTCCATGAGGAGTTTCTCATTATTTTACTTGAACTGGTAAAATGCCATGAGGAGTTTCTCATTATTTTACTTGAACTGGTAAAATTCCATGAGGAGTTTCTCATTACTTTACTTGAACTGGTAAAATTCCATGAGGGTTTCTCATTATTTACTTGAACTGGTAAAATTCCATGAGGAGTTTCTCATTATTTTACTTGAACTGGTAAAATTCCAAGAGGAGTTTCTCATTACTTTACTTGAACTGGTAAAATTCCATGAGGAGTTTCTCATTATTTTACTTGAACTGGTAAAATTCCATGAGGAGTTTCTCATTATTTTACTTGAACTGGTAAAATTCCATGAGGAGTTTCTCATTACTTTACTTGAACTGGTAAAATTCCATGAGGAGTTTCTCATTATTTTTTACTTGAACTGGTAAAATTCCATGAGGAGTTTCTCATTATTTTACTTGAACTGGTAAAATTCCATGAGGAGTTTCTCATTATTTACTTGAACTGGTAAAATTCCATGAGGAGTTTCTCATTATTTCACTTGAACTGGTAAAATTCCATGAGGAGTTTCTCATTACTTTACTTGAACTGGTAAAATTCCATGAGGAGTTTCTCATTATTTTACTTGAACTGGTAAAATTCCATGAGGAGTTTCTCATTATTTTACTTGAACTGGTAAAATTCCATGAGGAGTTTCTCATTATTTTACTTGAACTGGTAAAATTCCATGAGGAGTTTCTCATTATTTTACTTGAACTGGTAAAATTCCATGAGGAGTTTCTCATTATTTCACTTGAACTGGTAAAATGCCATGAGGAGTTTCTCATTATTTCACTTGAACTGGTAAAATTCCATGAGGAGTTTCTCATTACTTTACTTGAACTGGTAAAATTCCATGAGGAGTTTCTCATTATTTTACTTGAACTGGTAAAATTCCATGAGGAGTTTCTCATTATTTTACTTGAACTGGTAAAATTCCATGAGGAGTTTCTCATTATTTTACTTGAACTGGTAAAATTCCATGAGGAGTTTCTCATTATTTTACTTGAACTGGTAAAATTCCATGAGGAGTTTCTCATTATTTTACTTGAACTGGTAAAATTCCATGAGGAGTTTCTCATTATTTCACTTGAACTGGTAAAATTCCATGAGGAGTTTCTCATTATTTTACTTGAACTGGTAAAATTCCATGAGGAGTTTCTCATTATTTTACTTGAACTGGTAAAATTCCATGAGGAGTTTCTCATTATTTTACTTGAACTGGTAAAATTCCATGAGGAGTTTCTCATTATTTTACTTGAACTGGTAAAATTCCATGAGGAGTTTCTCATTATTTTACTTGAACTGGTAAAATTCCAAGAGGAGTTTCTCATTATTTTACTTGAACTGGTAAAATTCCATGAGGAGTTTCTCATTATTTCACTTGAACTGGTAAAATTCCATGAGGAGTTTCTCATTATTTCACTTGAACTGGTAAAATTCCATGAGGAGTTTCTCATTATTTCACTTGAACTGGTAAAATTCCATGAGGAGTTTCTCATTATTTCACTTGAACTGGTAAAATTCCATGAGGAGTTTCTCATTATTTTACTTGAACTGGTAAAATTCCATGAGGAGTTTCTCATTATTTCACTTGAACTGGTAAAATTCCATGAGGAGTTTCTCATTATTTTACTTGAACTGGTAAAATTCCATGAGGAGTTTCTCATTACTTTACTTGAACTGGTAAAATTCCATGAGGAGTTTCTCATTACTTTACTTGAACTGGTAAAATTCCATGAGGAGTTTCTCATTATTTCACTTGAACTGGTAAAATTCCATGAGGAGTTTCTCATTATTTTACTTGAACTGGTAAAATGCCATGAGGAGTTTCTCATTATTTTACTTGAACTGGTAAAATTCCATGAGGAGTTTCTCATTATTTTACTTGAACTGGTAAAATTCCATGAGGAGTTTCTCATTATTTCACTTGAACTGGTAAAATTCCATGAGGAGTTTCTCATTATTTCACTTGAACTGGTAAAATTCCATGAGGAGTTTCTCATTATTTTACTTGAACTGGTAAAATTCCATGAGGAGTTTCTCATTATTTTACTTGAACTGGTAAAATTCCATGAGGAGTTTCTCATTATTTTACTTGAACTGGTAAAATTCCATGAGGAGTTTCTCATTATTTTACTTGAACTGGTAAAATTCCATGAGGAGTTTCTCATTATTTACTTGAACTGGTAAAATTCCATGAGGAGTTTCTCATTATTTCACTTGAACTGGTAAAATTCCATGAGGAGTTTCTCATTATTTCACTTGAACTGGTAAAATTCCATGAGGAGTTTCTCATTATTTTACTTGAACTGGTAAAATTCCATGAGGAGTTTCTCATTATTTTACTTGAACTGGTAAAATTCCATGAGGAGTTTCTCATTATTTTACTTGAACTGGTAAAATTCCATGAGGAGTTTCTCATTACTTTACTTGAACTGGTAAAATTCCATGAGGAGTTTCTCATTATTTTACTTGAACTGGTAAAATTCCATGAGGAGTTTCTCATTATTTTACTTGAACTGGTAAAATTCCATGAGGAGTTTCTCATTATTTCACTTGAACTGGTAAAATTCCATGAGGAGTTTCTCATTATTTTACTTGAACTGGTAAAATTCCATGAGGAGTTTCTCATTATTTCACTTGAACTGGTAAAATTCCATGAGGAGTTTCTCATTATTTTACTTGAACTGGTAAAATTCCATGAGGAGTTTCTCATTATTTTACTTGAACTGGTAAAATTCCAAGAGGAGTTTCTCATTATTTCACTTGAACTGGTAAAATTCCATGAGGAGTTTCTCATTATTTTACTTGAACTGGTAAAATTCCATGAGGAGTTTCTCATTATTTCACTTGAACTGGTAAAATTCCATGAGGAGTTTCTCATTATTTTAGTTTCTCATTATTTCACTTGAACTGGTAAAATTCCATGAGGAGTATTAACTGGTAAAATTCCATGAGGAGTTTCTCATTATTTTACTTGAACTGGTAAAATTCCATGAGGAGTTTCTCATTATTTTACTTGAACTGGTAAAATTCATTATTTTACTTGAACTGGTAAAATTCCATGAGGAGTTTCTCATTATTTCACTTGAACTGGTAAAATTCCATGAGGAGTTTCTCATTATTTCACTTGAACTGGTAAAATTCCAAGAGGAGTTTCTCATTATTTTACTTGAACTTGAACTGGTAAAATTCCATGAGGAGTTTCTCATTATTTTACTTGAACTGGTAAAATTTTACCATGCCATGAGGAGTTTCTCATTATTTCACTTGAACTGGTAAAATTCCATGAGGAAATTCCATGTAAAATTCCATGAGGAGTTTCTCATTATTTCACTTGAACTGGTAAAATTCCATGAGGAGTTTCTCATTATTTCACTTGAACTGGTAAAATTCCATGAGGAGTTTCTCATTATTTCACTTGAACTGGTAAAATTCCATGAGGAGTTTCTCATTATTTCACTTGAACTGGTAAAATTCCATGAGGAGTTTCTCATTATTTCACTTGAACTGGTAAAATTCCATGAGGAGTTTCTCATTATTTCACTTGAACTGGTAAAATTCCATGAGGAGTTTCTCATTATTTTCACTTGAACTGGTAAAATTCCATGAGGAGTTCTCATTATTTTACTTGAAC